>NW_027053280.1:12500-17500 GCF_011386835.1 Chrysemys picta bellii
GGAAATCGCCCCACGCCCCCGAGGAGGGCTGCCCGGGCGGGCCTGGCCCCGGAGCTCGGAAAAAAAAAAAGGATCGGGCCCACTAGAGACATGGACCAGGCCGCCCTGGGCTCACCTTCCCCGGCCGCAGCGAGGGACTGCCTCCCGGTCGACTGGATCGGGCCCCTGGAAGTCTGGAAAAAGAAGAATGGAACCTGACGCCTCCGAGGAGGGGGCGCCCAGGGAAGGAGGGAGATCCGGGTTGACCTGCTGACCGGACGGGAAAGAGGCCACCGGGCGTCCCCCCCCTTAAAACCTAGGGGTTGACCTGGTGGCCGGAAAGCGAACCGGCCAGCAGGTGAACCCTTTCGATTCCACGGGTTGACCTGGTGCCCGGGAAGCGAACCGGCCAGCAGGTGAACCCGTTCGATTCCACGGGTTGACCTGGTGCCCGGGAAGCGAACCGGCCAGCAGGTGAACCCGTTCGATTCCACGGGTTGACCTGGTGCCCGGGAAGCGAACCGGCCAGCAGGTGAACCCGTTCGATTCCACGGGTTGACCTGGTGCCCGGGAGGGGACTCTGAAAATTTTTCAGCCCTTTCGACTCGGGGTTGACCTGGTGGCCGAGAGGGGACTCGCACGGCAGGCAAGCCGCCCTGGGCTCACCCTCCCCGGCCGCAGCGAGGGACTGCCACCCGGCCGACTGGATCGGGCCCCTGGAAGTCTGGAAAAAAGAATGGAACCTGACGCCTCCGAGGAGGGGGCGCCCAGGGAAGGAGGGAGATCCGGGTTGACCTGCTGACCGGACGGGAAAGAGGCCACCGGGCGTCCCCCCCCTTAAAACCTAGGGGTTGACCTGGTGGCCGGAAAGCGAACCGGCCAGCAGGTGAACCCGTTCGATTCCACGGGTTGACCTGGTGCCCGGGAAGCGAACCGGCCAGCAGGTGAACCCGTTCGATTCCACGGGTTGACCTGGTGCCCGGGAAGCGAACCGGCCAGCAGGTGAACCCGTTCGATTCCACGGGTTGACCTGGTGCCCGGGAGGGGACTCTGAAAATTTTTCAGCCCTTTCGACTCGGGGTTGACCTGGTGGCCGAGAGGGGACTCGCACGGCAGGCAAGCCGCCCTGGGCTCACCCTCCCCGGCCGCAGCGAGGGACTGCCTCCCGGTCGACTGGATCGGGCCCCTGGAAGTCTGGAAAAAAGAATGGAACCTGACGCCTCCGAGGAGGGGGCGCCCAGGGAAGGAGGGAGATCCGGGTTGACCTGCTGACCGGACGGGAAAGAGGCCACCGGGCGTCCCCCCCCCCTTAAAACCTAGGGGTTGACCTGGTGGCCGGAAAGCGAACCGGCCAGCAGGTGAACCCGTTCGATTCCACGGGTTGACCTGGTGCCCGGGAAGCGAACCGGCCAGCAGGTGAACCCGTTCGATTCCACGGGTTGACCTGGTGCCCGGGAAGCGAACCGGCCAGCAGGTGAACCCGTTCGATTCCACGGGTTGACCTGGTGCCCGGGAAGCGAACCGGCCAGCAGGTGAACCCGTTCGATTCCACGGGTTGACCTGGTGCCCGGGAGGGGACTCTGAAAATTTTTCAGCCCTTTCGACTCGGGGTTGACCTGGTGGCCGAGAGGGGACTCGCACGGCAGGCAAGCCGCCCTGGGCTCACCCTCCCCGGCCGCAGCGAGGGACTGCCACCCGGCCGACTGGATCGGGCCCCTGGAAGTCTGGAAAAAAGAATGGAACCTGACGCCTCCGAGGAGGGGGCACCCAGGGAAGGAGGGAGATCCGGGTTGACCTGCTGACCGGACGGGAAAGAGGCCACCGGGCGTCCCCCCCCCCTTAAAACCTAGGGGTTGACCTGGTGGCCGGAAAGCGAACCGGCCAGCCGGTGAACCCGTCCGATTCCACGGGTTGACCTGGTGGCCGGGAAGCGAACCGGCCAGCAGGTGAACCCGTTCGATTCCACGGGTTGACCTGGTGCCCGGGAGGGGACTCTGAAAATTTTTCAGCCCTTTCGACTCGGGGTTGACCTGGTGGCCGAGAGGGGACTCGCACGGCAGGCAAGCCGCCCTGGGCTCACCCTCCCCGGCCGCAGCGAGGGACTGCCACCCGGCCGACTGGATCGGGCCCCTGGAAGTCTGGAAAAAAGAATGGAACCTGACGCCTCCGAGGAGGGGGCGCCCAGGGAAGGAGGGAGATCCGGGTTGACCTGGTGACCGGACGGGAAAGAGGCCACCGGGCGTCCCCCCCTTAAAACCTAGGGGTTGACCTGGTGGCCGGAAAGCGAACCGGCCAGCCGGTGAACCCGTCCGATTCCACGGGTTGACCTGGTGGCCGGGAAGCGAACCGGCCAGCAGGTGAACCCGTTCGATTCCACGGGTTGACCTGGTGCCCGGGAGGGGACTCTGAAAATTTTTCAGCCCTTTCGACTCGCGGTTGACCTGGTGGCCGAGAGGGGACTCGCACGGCAGGCAAGCCGCCCTGGGCTCACCCTCCCCGGCCGCAGCGAGGGACTGCCTCCCGGCCGACAGGATCGGGCCCCTGGAAGTCTGGGGGGGGGGGGAATCGCCCCACGCCTCCGAGGAGGGCTGCCCGGGCGGGCCTGGCCCCGGAGCTCGAAAAAAAAAAAAAGGATCGGGCCCACTAGAGACATGGACCAGGCCGCCCTGGGCTCACCCTCCCCGGCCGCAGCGAGGGACTGCCTCCCGGCCGACTGGATCGGGCCCCTGGAAGTCTGGGGGGGGGGGGAAATGGAACCTGACGCCTCCGAGGAGGGGACGCCCAGGGAAGGAGGGAGATCCGGGTTGACCTGGTGACCGGACGGGAAAGAGGCCACCGGGCGTGCCCCCGTTAAAACCCCTAGGGGTTGACCTGGTGGCCGGAAAGCAAACCGGCCACTGGGTAGGCCGGTCGGCAACCTAGGGGTTGACCTGGTGGCCGGGAAGCGAACCGGCCAGCAGGTGAACCCGTCCGATTCCACGGGTTGACCTGGTGCCCGGGAGGGGACTCTGAAAATTTTTCAGCCCTTTCGACTCGGGGTTGACCTGGTGGCCGAGAGGGGCCTCGCACGGCAGGCAAGCCGCCCTGGGCTCACCCTCCCCGGCCGCAGCGAGGGACTGCCCCTCCCCACCCCCCGGCTGACAGGATCGGGCGCACTGGAAGTCCGGGACAGTATTTTCCCCGACGCCGGGGAGGGCGGGCGGAGGGGCTCTGGCGGCCAGCCCGGGCCCCGGAGCTCGAAAAGGAAAAAAGGACCGGGCCCGCGAGAGACGGGGGCCCTGCCGCAGGGGGGGGGGCAGTCCGACCGGGGCTCACCGTGCGGCAGGCCCGGGCGTCGGCAGGGGAAAGCGGGCGAGGAGGCGCGGGGCCGGGTGCCTACGGCCATACCGGACCGAACGCCCCCGATCCCGTCCGATCTCGGAAGGTAAACCGTCCCGGGCCTGGCTAGTACTTGGATGGGTGACCGCCTGGGAATCCCAGGTGCCGTAGGCAGCTTTTCCCGGTCCGAGTCAGCTCTCTCTCCTTTTCTGGGGGGGAAGGAGAGGGGGGGACGGGCCGGAAAGCCCCTCGTCGCTCCTGCCGAGTCGGAGGTCGCGGCCGCAGGTCACGGGTCTGGGCGCCTGGGGTCCGGCTCCCCACCCACCCGGCTTCCTCCGCGGAGGACCCCCCCCGGGGCCACCGAAGCCGCTGGGGGAGACGCCGGGCATGGGGCGGACTGGCCCGGACCCTCCCGGCCGCCGGCCCGCAGGTCCGCCCCGAATCCCCCCCCGCGGCCACCCAGGCCAGGCCTGGCCAGGCGGGACGGACGGCGGGTGTCCAGCGCCCAGCGGCTTCCTCCAGCGGGGACCCACGGACCCCAAAGCCGCAGGGGGAGGCCCCGGGCCTGGGACGGACTCGCTCGGACCCCCTGCGCCCGGCCGCCGGCCCGCGGGACCGCCCCGAATCCCCCCGCGGCCACCCAGGCCAGGCCTGGCCAGGCGGGACGGACGGCGGGTGTCCAGCGCCCAGCGGCTTCCTCCAGCGGGGACCCACGGACCCCAAAGCCGCAGGGGGAGACCCCAGGCCCGGGACCGACTCGCTCGGACCCCCCGCCTCCCCTGCGCCCGGCCGCCGGCCCGCGGGACCGCCCCGAATCCCCCCGCGGCCACCCAGGCCAGGCCTGGCCAGGCGGGACGGACGGCGGGTGTCCAGCTCCCAGTGGCTTCCGCCAGCGGGGACCCACGGACCCCAAAGCCGCAGGGGGAGGCCCCGGGCCCGGGACGGACTCGCTCGGACCCCCCGCCTCCCCTGCGCCCGGCCCCCGGCCCGCGGGACCGCCCCGAATCCCCCCGCGGCCATCCAGGCCAGGCCTGGCCTGGCGGGCCGGTGTGCAGCTCCCCCGGGCTTCCTCCCCCGACGACCCGCGCCCCCCTGAGCCGCAGGCGGAGACCCCGGCCCCGGGGCGGACCGGCCCGGGCTCGCCCGAGCCCCCTGCGCCCGGCCCGCAGGACCGCCCCCCCGAATCCCCCGGGAGAGGCCCGGCCTGCACGCCACTGACGACCCGCGGCCCCCAAAGTCGCAGGAGGCGCCCCCCCCCCCCCGGTTAGCCCCGTCTCGCTCCGCGCCCCCCGCCCCTCGCTGCCGGGACCGGGCGCCGCCCCAGAGTCAGCCGCAGCCGGCCGGCCTGAGAGCTGCCCTCCTGTGGACGACGGTGAGTTTACCTTGATACTAACCGGCCGTCAGCCAGGTCAACCCCATTGCTAGACTGGGGTGGACCTGGTGGCCGAGTGGGGACTTGGAACATTTGACAGCTGCTTCCCGGGGCTTGACCGGTTGTCCTGAACGCCCCCCACCCCCACCCCCAGCCCCCGGCTCCTGCTCCCCTCTCCCCAGCCTCGGTGCTCCGCTCCCTGCCTCGGAGGCTGCCTCTCTGCGGCGCCTGCATCGCCTCCGAGGACGCGCACCCTCCGGAGGCTGGACGTAAACCCACCACTGCCGCCGACCCGGCTCTCCGAGGGACGACTGTGAGGCCCCCCACCCCA
>NW_027053280.1:30000-37500 GCF_011386835.1 Chrysemys picta bellii
CCCGCGAAGGGCCCTTCCCGTCGCGAACGTCAGCGCCACATCGATCGGCGGGCGCGAGAGGAGCGGGCCCCCCCTCCCTCCGGGGGGCGCCGACACTCGGAGCTCGGCTCCCGGCCGCTGCGGGGCCCGTGAGCTAAGAGCCGGGCAAAGCGGGCCGTCTCGGCGGAGGGCCGGGTGCTGGCCTCCGCCCTCAAACGGGCCCGCTCCCCCCCTCCCACGCCGGGCAGGGTCGGGTACAATACTCGGATTGATCCCCTAGGCTGAGCTCCGGTTCTCACAGGCTCTGAAAAACCTGTCCTCAGAAATCTCCTCACACAATCCTCGAAAGGCAGGTCGAAAAAGCCAAAGCCCCGCCTTCGGCGGTACGAAACTGGAACTGGGCGCCACCTCGTGGTTCCCTCGGTCGGCCGAGACGGCGTGGGGCGACCCCTTCCGGACATCCGCGAGACGACCGGCCGTCAGGTCAACCCATTCGCTCCAAAGGGGTTGACCTGGTGGCCGAGAGGGGACTTTGAAAATTTTTCGGACTTGGAAAACTTTTTTTTTTTTTTTCTTCCCCCAGCCCGCTTCCTCCGGGTTGACCCGGTGGCCGAGCGTCTCGCCGTCCCCGGACGCGGCGAGGGACTGCCTCCCGGCCGTCAGGATCGGGCCCACGGAAGTCTGATTTTAAAAAAAATTGGCCGACGCCACCGCGGAGGGCTACCCGGGCACCCCGGGCCCCGGAGCCGGAAAAGGGAAAAAAAGGATCGGGCCCACTAGAGACATGGACCCGGCCGCCAAGCAGGCCGCCCTGGGCTGACCCTCCCCGGCCGCAGCGAGGGACTGCCTCCCGGCCGACAGGATCGGGCCCCTGGAAGTCTGGGGGTGGGGGGGGGGGAAATCGCCCCACGCCCCCGAGGAGGGCTGCCCGGGCGGGCCTGGCCCCGGAGCTCGGAAAAAAAAAAAGGATCGGGCCCACTAGAGACATGGACCAGGCCGCCCTGGGCTCACCTTCCCCGGCCGCAGCGAGGGACTGCCTCCCGGTCGACTGGATCGGGCCCCTGGAAGTCTGGAAAAAGAAGAATGGAACCTGACGCCTCCGAGGAGGGGGCGCCCAGGGAAGGAGGGAGATCCGGGTTGACCTGCTGACCGGACGGGAAAGAGGCCACCGGGCGTCCCCCCCCTTAAAACCTAGGGGTTGACCTGGTGGCCGGAAAGCGAACCGGCCAGCAGGTGAACCCTTTCGATTCCACGGGTTGACCTGGTGCCCGGGAAGCGAACCGGCCAGCAGGTGAACCCGTTCGATTCCACGGGTTGACCTGGTGCCCGGGAAGCGAACCGGCCAGCAGGTGAACCCGTTCGATTCCACGGGTTGACCTGGTGCCCGGGAAGCGAACCGGCCAGCAGGTGAACCCGTTCGATTCCACGGGTTGACCTGGTGCCCGGGAGGGGACTCTGAAAATTTTTCAGCCCTTTCGACTCGGGGTTGACCTGGTGGCCGAGAGGGGACTCGCACGGCAGGCAAGCCGCCCTGGGCTCACCCTCCCCGGCCGCAGCGAGGGACTGCCACCCGGCCGACTGGATCGGGCCCCTGGAAGTCTGGAAAAAAGAATGGAACCTGACGCCTCCGAGGAGGGGGCGCCCAGGGAAGGAGGGAGATCCGGGTTGACCTGCTGACCGGACGGGAAAGAGGCCACCGGGCGTCCCCCCCCTTAAAACCTAGGGGTTGACCTGGTGGCCGGAAAGCGAACCGGCCAGCAGGTGAACCCGTTCGATTCCACGGGTTGACCTGGTGCCCGGGAAGCGAACCGGCCAGCAGGTGAACCCGTTCGATTCCACGGGTTGACCTGGTGCCCGGGAAGCGAACCGGCCAGCAGGTGAACCCGTTCGATTCCACGGGTTGACCTGGTGCCCGGGAGGGGACTCTGAAAATTTTTCAGCCCTTTCGACTCGGGGTTGACCTGGTGGCCGAGAGGGGACTCGCACGGCAGGCAAGCCGCCCTGGGCTCACCCTCCCCGGCCGCAGCGAGGGACTGCCACCCGGCCGACTGGATCGGGCCCCTGGAAGTCTGGAAAAAAGAATGGAACCTGACGCCTCCGAGGAGGGGGCACCCAGGGAAGGAGGGAGATCCGGGTTGACCTGCTGACCGGACGGGAAAGAGGCCACCGGGCGTCCCCCCCCCCTTAAAACCTAGGGGTTGACCTGGTGGCCGGAAAGCGAACCGGCCAGCCGGTGAACCCGTCCGATTCCACGGGTTGACCTGGTGGCCGGGAAGCGAACCGGCCAGCAGGTGAACCCGTTCGATTCCACGGGTTGACCTGGTGCCCGGGAGGGGACTCTGAAAATTTTTCAGCCCTTTCGACTCGGGGTTGACCTGGTGGCCGAGAGGGGACTCGCACGGCAGGCAAGCCGCCCTGGGCTCACCCTCCCCGGCCGCAGCGAGGGACTGCCACCCGGCCGACTGGATCGGGCCCCTGGAAGTCTGGAAAAAAGAATGGAACCTGACGCCTCCGAGGAGGGGGCGCCCAGGGAAGGAGGGAGATCCGGGTTGACCTGGTGACCGGACGGGAAAGAGGCCACCGGGCGTCCCCCCCTTAAAACCTAGGGGTTGACCTGGTGGCCGGAAAGCGAACCGGCCAGCCGGTGAACCCGTCCGATTCCACGGGTTGACCTGGTGGCCGGGAAGCGAACCGGCCAGCAGGTGAACCCGTTCGATTCCACGGGTTGACCTGGTGCCCGGGAGGGGACTCTGAAAATTTTTCAGCCCTTTCGACTCGCGGTTGACCTGGTGGCCGAGAGGGGACTCGCACGGCAGGCAAGCCGCCCTGGGCTGACCCTCCCCGGCCGCAGCGAGGGACTGCCTCCCGGCCGACAGGATCGGGCCCCTGGAAGTCTGGGGGGGGGGGGGAATCGCCCCACGCCTCCGAGGAGGGCTGCCCGGGCGGGCCTGGCCCCGGAGCTCGAAAAAAAAAAAAAGGATCGGGCCCACTAGAGACATGGACCAGGCCGCCCTGGGCTCACCCTCCCCGGCCGCAGCGAGGGACTGCCTCCCGGCCGACTGGATCGGGCCCCTGGAAGTCTGGGGGGGGGGGGGGAAATGGAACCTGACGCCTCCGAGGAGGGGACGCCCAGGGAAGGAGGGAGATCCGGGTTGACCTGGTGACCGGACGGGAAAGAGGCCACCGGGCGTGCCCCCGTTAAAACCCCTAGGGGTTGACCTGGTGGCCGGAAAGCAAACCGGCCACTGGGTAGGCCGGTCGGCAACCTAGGGGTTGACCTGGTGGCCGGGAAGCGAACCGGCCAGCAGGTGAACCCGTCCGATTCCACGGGTTGACCTGGTGCCCGGGAGGGGACTCTGAAAATTTTTCAGCCCTTTCGACTCGGGGTTGACCTGGTGGCCGAGAGGGGCCTCGCACGGCAGGCAAGCCGCCCTGGGCTCACCCTCCCCGGCCGCAGCGAGGGACTGCCCCTCCCCACCCCCCGGCTGACAGGATCGGGCGCACTGGAAGTCCGGGACAGTATTTTCCCCGACGCCGGGGAGGGCGGGCGGAGGGGCTCTGGCGGCCAGCCCGGGCCCCGGAGCTCGAAAAGGAAAAAAGGACCGGGCCCGCGAGAGACGGGGGCCCTGCCGCAGGGGGGGGGGCAGTCCGACCGGGGCTCACCGTGCGGCAGGCCCGGGCGTCGGCAGGGGAAAGCGGGCGAGGAGGCGCGGGGCCGGGTGCCTACGGCCATACCGGACCGAACGCCCCCGATCCCGTCCGATCTCGGAAGGTAAACCGTCCCGGGCCTGGCTAGTACTTGGATGGGTGACCGCCTGGGAATCCCAGGTGCCGTAGGCAGCTTTTCCCGGTCCGAGTCAGCTCTCTCTCCTTTTCTGGGGGGGAAGGAGAGGGGGGGACGGGCCGGAAAGCCCCTCGTCGCTCCTGCCGAGTCGGAGGTCGCGGCCGCAGGTCACGGGTCTGGGCGCCTGGGGTCCGGCTCCCCACCCACCCGGCTTCCTCCGCGGAGGACCCCCCCCGGGGCCACCGAAGCCGCTGGGGGAGACGCCGGGCATGGGGCGGACTGGCCCGGACCCTCCCGGCCGCCGGCCCGCAGGTCCGCCCCGAATCCCCCCCCGCGGCCACCCAGGCCAGGCCTGGCCAGGCGGGACGGACGGCGGGTGTCCAGCGCCCAGCGGCTTCCTCCAGCGGGGACCCACGGACCCCAAAGCCGCAGGGGGAGGCCCCGGGCCTGGGACGGACTCGCTCGGACCCCCTGCGCCCGGCCGCCGGCCCGCGGGACCGCCCCGAATCCCCCCGCGGCCACCCAGGCCAGGCCTGGCCAGGCGGGACGGACGGCGGGTGTCCAGCGCCCAGCGGCTTCCTCCAGCGGGGACCCACGGACCCCAAAGCCGCAGGGGGAGACCCCAGGCCCGGGACCGACTCGCTCGGACCCCCCGCCTCCCCTGCGCCCGGCCGCCGGCCCGCGGGACCGCCCCGAATCCCCCCGCGGCCACCCAGGCCAGGCCTGGCCAGGCGGGACGGACGGCGGGTGTCCAGCTCCCAGTGGCTTCCGCCAGCGGGGACCCACGGACCCCAAAGCCGCAGGGGGAGGCCCCGGGCCCGGGACGGACTCGCTCGGACCCCCCGCCTCCCCTGCGCCCGGCCCCCGGCCCGCGGGACCGCCCCGAATCCCCCCGCGGCCATCCAGGCCAGGCCTGGCCTGGCGGGCCGGTGTGCAGCTCCCCCGGGCTTCCTCCCCCGACGACCCGCGCCCCCCTGAGCCGCAGGCGGAGACCCCGGCCCCGGGGCGGACCGGCCCGGGCTCGCCCGAGCCCCCTGCGCCCGGCCCGCAGGACCGCCCCCCCGAATCCCCCGGGAGAGGCCCGGCCTGCACGCCACTGACGACCCGCGGCCCCCAAAGTCGCAGGAGGCGCCCCCCCCCCCCGGTTAGCCCCGTCTCGCTCCGCGCCCCCCGCCCCTCGCTGCCGGGACCGGGCGCCGCCCCAGAGTCAGCCGCAGCCGGCCGGCCTGAGAGCTGCCCTCCTGTGGACGACGGTGAGTTTACCTTGATACTAACCGGCCGTCAGCCAGGTCAACCCCATTGCTAGACTGGGGTGGACCTGGTGGCCGAGTGGGGACTTGGAACATTTGACAGCTGCTTCCCGGGGCTTGACCGGTTGTCCTGAACGCCCCCCACCCCCACCCCCAGCCCCCGGCTCCTGCTCCCCTCTCCCCAGCCTCGGTGCTCCGCTCCCTGCCTCGGAGGCTGCCTCTCTGCGGCGCCTGCATCGCCTCCGAGGACGCGCACCCTCCGGAGGCTGGACGTAAACCCACCACTGCCGCCGACCCGGCTCTCCGAGGGACGACTGTGAGGCCCCCCACCCCACCCCACCCCCGGACCGCCCTGGGGACGACTGCTAAGCCTCCCCCACCGGACCGCCCGGGGGAAGACTGCGACGCCTCCCGCCAGGCCCCCACCCAGCCTGGGGGAAGACTGCTAAGCCTCCCCCCCACACACACACACACACACTGTCGGGGGATGACGATTAAGCCTCTCCCGGACTGCCCGGGGGAAGACTATTAAGCCTCCCCTGGAACCACTATTAAGCCTGCCCCCGGAGTCCTCGGGGGATGACTGCTAAGCCTCCCCCACCGGACCACCCGGGGCAAGACTGCTAAGCCTCCCTCCCACACACACACACACTGTCAGGGGAGGACTATTAAGCTTTCCCGCTGGAGCGCCCGGGGCGGACGACTGTTAAGCCTGCCCCCGGAGTCCTCGGGGGAGGACTATTAAGCTTTCCCCCCTGGAGCGCCCGGGGGGGGGGGGGGGGGGGACGACTATTAAGCCTGGCCCCCGGAGTCCTCGGGGGACGACTATTAAGCCTCCCCCGGACCTGCTCCCTCTCGACTATTAAGCCCCCCCTCTGCGGTCCTCAGCACCACTGCCGCGCTGCCCTGGGAGTGGGGTGACATCCGGTCCGGAAAGCAAACCGGCCACCAGGTCAACCCGTCGAATCCAATGGGTTGACCTGGTGGCCGGAAAGCAAACCGGTCGCCAGGTCAACCCGTCGAATCCAATGGGTTGACCTGGTGGCCGGAAAGCAAACCGGCCGCCAGGTCAACCCAGTAGATTCAGCGGGTTGACCTGGTGGCCGAACGGGGACTTTGAAAATTTGACAGCCGCTTCCCGGGGGTTGACCTGTTGTCCCGGTGGGGACTTTGAACATTTGACAGCCGCCTCCCAGGGCTTGACCTGTTGTCCCGGTGGGGACTTTGAACATTTGACAGCCGCCTCCCAGGGCTTGACCTGTTGTCCCGGGGGGGACTTTGAACATTTTACAGCCGCTTCCCGGGGCTTGACCTGGTGGCCGAGTGGGGACTTTGAACATTTGACAGCCGCTTCCCGGGGGTTGACCTGTTGTCCTGAACGCCCCCCACCTCCCCCCCCCCGGCTCCTGCTCCCCACTCCCCAGCCTCGGTGCTCCGCTCCCTGCCTCGGAGGCTGCCTCTCTGCGGCGGCTGCATCGCGTCCGAGGACGCTCACCCTCCGGAGGCTGGATGTAAAGCCTGACACCCGCCACCGCCGCCGACACGGCTCTCGGAGGGACGACTCTGAGGCCTCCCCCCACCCCCGGACCGCCCTGGGGACGACTGCTAAGCCTCCCCCCCGCCCACACCCACACCCACACTGTCGGGGGATGACTCTTAAGCCTCTCCCGGACTGCCTGGGGAACGACTATTAAGCCTGCCCCCCCCGGAGCACTCGGGGGACGACTATTAAGCCTCCCGCGGACTGCCCGGGGGATGACTATTAAGCCTCCCCTGGAAGGACTATTAAGCCTCCCCCGGACTGGCCGGGGGACGCCTATTAAGCCTATCCTCGGGGGAGGACTATTAAGCTTTTCCCCCTGGAGCGCCCGGGGGGACGACGATTAAGCCTGGCCCCCGGAGTACCCGGGGGACGACTATTAAGCCTCCCCCGGACTGGCCGGGGGACGACTATTAAGCCTCCCCCGGACCTGCTCCCTCTCGACTATTAAGCCCCCCTCTGTGGTCCTCAAGACCACTGCCGTGCTGCCCTGGGAGTGGGGTGACACCCGGGCCGGAAAGCAAACCGGCCACCAGGTCAACCCGTCGAATCCAATGGGTTGACCTGGTGGCCGGAAAGCAAACCAGCCGCCAGGTCAACCCGTCGAATCCAATGGGTTGACCTGGTGGCCGGAAAGCAAACCGGCCGCCAGGTCAACCCAGTAGATTCGACGGGTTGACCTGGTGGCCTTAAAGCACGACTCTTAAGCCTGCCTCCTGGAGCGCTCGGAGGACGACTATTAAGCCTCCCCCGGACTGGCCGGGGGACGACTATTAAGCCTCCCCCGGACCTGCTCCCTCTCGACTATTAAGCCCCCCTCTGTGGTCCTCAAGACCACTGCCGTGCTGCCCTGGGAGTGGGGTGACACCCGGGCCGGAAAGCAAACCGGCCACCAGGTCAACCCGTCGAATCCAATGGGTTGACCTGGTGGCCGGAAAGCAAACCAG
>NW_027053281.1:0-41627 GCF_011386835.1 Chrysemys picta bellii
CAGTTGAGGGGCTGGCCTGGTAACTTCTTGGCCAGGGAGAGCAGTAAGGTGGGGTGAGATTGCCCCTGGACTCTCACAGCCAGCTCTGGGCACACTGACATCAGCACACACCTGTGTCAGCCAAGGGGGAATGCTCAGGGCAGAGCAGTGCCAGGACAGGGGCGGCAGAGAGGGAGTGATGAGGAAAGATTCAAAGAGCGAAGGAGGGGGTGTCGTTTGTCCTCCCGCTTTGCGGGCCCAGCTCACACTGCTGTTGACCCACAGCGGCCCTCTAGCCAGGCCAAGGGGGCCAAGCGTGGGGGGCAAATTCCTACACTGGTGTTTGTTCAAGCCACGCACAGGGACCTGGGGTGGATTTAACCCAGGGCCAAGGAGTGGTAAATGTGCAGGAGTTCCCAGATAGGGGGCCTTGGAAGCCATGACTGGAAGCCACCCAGCCTCCAGGGGCTCGGAGTGGGCTGAGGGTTGCCCCACTCCTGTGCATGGGTTTCTTGTTAAATCAGAGCCAGCCCCGCTTGGTCACATGGTGCTGCTGGGCCCCCGCCCTGCATGGCTGCTGGCAGAGCTGAACCAGTCCAGTGACCAGGGAGGCTGGGCGAGCTGTGCCAAGCAGGGAGAACCAGGAGCAATAGCTGGATGCTGTAGGGAGGGGCCACTGCTTTCTGGGAGGTGAGGCTGAGGGGGCAGCCTGGGGACGGGGTGACTTGAGCTGTTCTGGGAGTGGCTGAACCTTTAAACGGTGACCCCAATCAGCAGTTACATGTCACCTCCGGGCACCAGGTTCTAGACAAGGCAGTTCTCTGCGTGACATCTGTTGTAAAAGTGTTCATAAGTTCACCTCACCTCAGTCCCTGGAAAAATCATGGAGCAGGTCCTCAAGGAATCAATTATGAAACACTTAGAGGAGAGGAAAGTGATCAGGAACAGTCAGCATGGATTCACCAAGGGGAAGTCGTGCCTGACTAACCTAATTGCCTTCTATGAGGAGATAACTGGCTCTGTGGATGAGGGGAAAGCAGTGGATGTGTTATTCCTTGACTTTAGCAAAGCTTTTGATACGGTCTCCCACAGTATTCTTGCCGCCAAGTTAAAGAAGTATGGGCTGGATGAATGGACTGTAAGGTGGATAGAAAGCTGGCTAGATCGTCAGGCTCAAGGGATAGTGATCAATGGCTCCATGTCTAGTTGGCAGCCGGTTTCAAGCGGAGTGCCCTAAGGGTCGGTCCTGGGGCCAGTTTTGTTTAATATCTTTATTAATGATCTGGAGGATGGTGTGGACTGCACTCTCAGCAAGTTTGCAGATGACACTAAACTGGGAGGCGTGGTAGATACGCTGGAGGGTAGGGATCAGATACAGAGGGACCTAGACAGATTGGAGGATTGGGCCAAAAGAAACCTGATGAGGTTCAACAAGGACAAGTGCAGAGTCCTGCACTTAGGATGGAAGAATCCTATGCACTGCTACAGACTAGGGACCGAATGGCTAGGTAGCAGTTCTGCAGAAAAGGACCTAGGGGTCACAGTGGACGAGAAGCTGGATATGAGTCAACAGTGTGCTCTTGTTGCCAAGAAGGCTAATGGCATTTTGGGTTGTATAAGTAGGGGCATTGCCAGCAGATCGAGGGATGTGATCATTCCCCTTTATGCGACATTGGTGAGGCCTCATCTGGAGTACTGTGTCCAGTTTTGGGCCCCACACTACAAGAAGGATGTGGAAATATTGGAAAGAGTCCAGTGGAGGGCAACAAAAATGATTAGGGGTCTGGAGCACATGACTTATGAGGAGAGGCTGAGGGAACTGGGATTGTTTATTCTCCAGAAGAGAAGAATGAGGGGGGGGATTTGATAGCTGCTTTCAACTACCTGAAGGGGGGTTCCAAAGAGGATGGAGCTCGGCTGTTCTCAGTGGTGGCAGTTGACAGAACAAGGAGCAATGGTCTCAAATTGCAGTGGAGGAGGTCTAGGTTGGATATTAGGAAACACTATTTCACTAGGAGGGTGGTGAAGCACTGGAATGCTTTACCTAGGGATGTGGTGGAATCTCCTTCCTTGGAGGTTTTTAAGGCCCGGGTTGACAAAGCCCTGGCTGGGATGATTTAGTTGGGAATTGGTCCTGCTTTGAGCAGAGGGTTGGACTAGATGACCTCCTGAGGTCCCTTCCAATCCTGATATTCTATGATTCTATGATTCTTTTAGCCTGTTTATCTGATTTGGCTGCGCTCTTCCTGTCTGGCCACTTCGTAGTAGGTTCTTGGAACAGTAGTTCTGAGTTGTCTTTCCATGAGGAGTTGTGCTAGACTAGATGCAGGAGCTGCTGTTGGTGTTGATCTGTAATTCAGAGGAGCAAGGAATGGATCTTCCTGCTGTCAGATGTTTTTGGCTGTCTGCGCAGCTCTCTCAGCCTCTCCATTCGCTTGTGAGTAATTTGGGCTGCCAGTGATATGAGCAAAATCATATTTCATTCAGACTGACTTAAATTCTGCTGCAGTGAATTGTGGGACATTGTCCATCACTAGTTGTTCTGGATACAGAAATGAGCAAACGTACACTTCAGTTTCTCAATAACACTGCAACATGTTATGTCTTTCAAGTACATTATTTCTATATAGCTGGAAAAGTAGTCCACAATGACCTGGCAATGATATCCTCTGAATTCACAAAAATCTGCAGCTAGTCTTTCCCAGTTCTCTCTCTTGTAGAGGTGGTTGTTCACTGGTTCAGCATTGCCTCTTAAGTTGATTTGGACTAGATCACCTTTCAAAAGCCCAATAGCATCAGATCCTCAAGTTCTTCCATCTTTCTCACTAGGCCCATCATGGCTGCTACACTGCAGCTGAGAAGGTTGTTGGTCTTTGATCTCATACACACGGAACGCAAAGCTTTTGTCTTTGTAAATTGGTTCGGTGCCCATGCAGTTCAAAATCCCTTGAGGGAGGGTCAGAGCTGTGTGACATCAGCTCTCGAGTCAACTTTAAAGTCAATAGTCTTGCTTTGAATATTCAATGTCACTCTCCAGGCGGGCGCCATGTCATCACAAGTGATAGATCCCAGAATCAATGGGTCTTGATTGTCTGCAATATGAGTCAACTCCCTGACTGCTTCAGTGCAACGAACAGCTGCAAAATGTCCATATTTCAGGCATTTATTACAGCATGCGCCTCTGGCTGGACATGTATCATCCCTTGGGATATGACTTTTCCACACCTTGTGCATGTAGACTGGCATTTGTCCCTCTTAGCCTGCGAATTCTCTCTCCTTACCTCAGGGATTTTATGAGAAAGACTTTTAACACTTAAGTGTCTGTTTGTAGCTTTTAAGCTAGTTGCAGGTTTTTCAATTTGCTTTTGCCTGTTGTTTGACTAATTCTGACTCTTGCTAGCTGTATAGCTGTGGGTAGAGTTAAATCTCTCTTCGGCGGTAGCTACTGTGAAAGGTTTTTAGCAGTGTTGTTATAGCTGTGACAGTCCCAGGATATTAGAGGTAGGTGAGGGAATATCATTTAGACCTCACCTGGCTTGTCTCTATGAAAGGTTTTTATCTTTTAACCCAATAACCAGCCTGTTTCTGAAATTTTTATGTTTTACATTCCCCAAATCACAGTTTTCAGCCAGGGGATGCAGAGGTCTTCTAAAACTTTCAACATTTTCCCCTGGTTCTTGAATTCTTTGCTGAAAACATGCTCTTTAATAAACCACATTTCCCTCGGTTATAAAGTGTGCATCAATCTTAACCACAACCCTTGCATAGTTGTCTTTGTGATGGTCTTCAGTAAAGTCAAAGGAGGTAAAGATATGCTCTGCGTGCTTCTCCATAGCCTAAATTAAAGTCAATACCTGTATATCCCCAGTTCCTTTGTGCAGCTTGTTTGCAATGCAAAATCGTGCCAAACATTGTTTCCAGTCTGTCCATTGTGAAGGGTTATGAAAGGTGACGTTCTCTGGGGAATCAGAGTGGGGCATGTTGATGAGGTCCTGCAAACTTCGTTGCTGTTCCTTCTGTCTGCAACCTGTGTTGCTGTTTTCCTTTGGTTTCTGTTCTTAGTTTACTCCTGACACCATATCATGTTCTGCACCAGATATGTACTGCCTACAGAGCTTGTTTACACACACCAGATGGACAGTGCTTAATTTGTAATGAAAGAGGTGCTGGGGCTCAAGCAATTTTTTTACAATCATAACTGATGCAGCAAGCCCAGAGGTGCCAGGGCTAAGCCCTGGCAAAAGTTGAGCACTGCAGATGGGTTCATCATAAGAACCGTTAATGCTCTGCTGGATACAGCTGAGGTTCATTGAAATAAGGTATTTTACAGAGCATCACCTAGTAGTCGAACAGTATCATACAGGGTAACATGCCATTACACAGGTAGCCTGGCTTGTTTGCTAGACTCCATCCCATGTTAATCTTACTAGCCAGCTGCTCCTGCCCCCGGTGTCAGCTCAGAGCAGCCGGGCAGGCTCTGCACAAAACTTATGGGAGCGGTCTGGGGGCATCAGAGCTGCACTGCAGTGGGCATAGGCAGATGTTGAATTGGCACCTCGCTGGTCTTCCCTCCAGTTGTTGAGGCCTATTTGCCTTTCCCTGGTGATGGGCGTTGTGTTCATTAACGCTATTTGGATTTAACACCCCCCCCATAAAGAACCTGTTCTGTTCCCCCCGGGCCCGAGAGGGGTTTGGTTTAAAGGGCTCGCACCAGGGCGAGATCCTGCAGCTGGGGTCCAGGAGACCCTGGGAACAGCTTGAGCCGGGCCTGTGCCACTACTAAATAAAGAGCGGCAGGGTCCCAGCAAAGTTCGGCAGGGCTGAGGGTAGTATTTAGTGTTGTGAAAGCTGGGGAGGTGGGTGGACGCTCCAGGAGCCCCCACTGGGGGTTACCCCTAGAAGGCAGTAATGGATGGGCCCCTTTCTCCTGCCCACTTGCTGGATCTCACCATCCAGTGGGGGACTGGACATCAGTCTGGTGAACGTGTCGGCGGGGGCTAGTTTGTGGTTATGAAAGGCCTGGGGAGAACTAGGCCCTCCTTTGACGCTGCGCTGCCATGAGAACGAAGGGGAGAGGAAAGGGTGGTAGCTGCAGAACCTACAAACGGAGCCGTTTCCTTATGGAGCTCCCAGGCCAGCTGTGGGATTCCTGGCCAGGGAGAGGAGGGGCAGGATTTTCACCAGGGTACCATCACTTGTCACCCTGGAAGCCAGCAAGAGCATTGCAGCACCCTGTGCTGCAGAGGCCCCCTCACTGCATGCAGACTCAGGAATGCATGTCCTTCCACAAGGGGAGCCTTGTCCCCAGGCTGCCCTGATCCTTGTCAGCAGGCCTGCAGGACACAAGGGTTCCCATCCTTTCTGCCATACGCTCTGAAGGAGAGTGAGGTAGCAGAGGAAGGCGGGAATGGGCTCACATCATTTACAACAATCCTTTTTCTGGCTAGGACCATACACAGGCCCTGCTAGCCCACCCGCCAGCCCCCATTCACAGGTCCGCAGTTTGAACGGTCTCCTATGGGCCACCAGGCCTTACATCATCAATGAAAGGTAGGAGTTTCTCAGCCACTTGCACAGCCGCGCGGCTGGCGCTCTGCCTGTCCATGCCGGCAAGGATGTTTTTCAGCACGGTGATGGCCTCGGCGATGATGTCCCTGTCTACCTCCTGTAGTTGCTCCAGGACCTCTGGCAGCAGACGCTGGAGTTTCCCCACCTGCGTGAAATGAGGAGCTGCTTTACAAAACACCCTCCAGTGACCCACAAGCCATTTCCAAAACAACGTCCACCTCCCCTGCAGACAGAAGCATGGGAACTAAGGGGGTGCTGCAGCACTCCCAGGTTTTACACGGGGCTCTGCTCCTGGCCCCGCTCACAGGGTCCCAGCTGCCAGCCCTGCGCCAACCCCCATCTGTGGCCCCAGCCTCGGTCCCCTTGCTCCATCCACCTCCCCCGCCCCCGGCTCCTGGAGCCATGGCCCTGCTCCTGAGCCCAGCTCTAGGGGTGGCAGGGGGTGTGGGCAGGGGTAAGGTGGGGTGCAGCACCTCCACTATAAAAAGTCTTCCAGTGCCCCTGCCTCCAGGTGACATGTTAGAACCTCAAAGCCTTTGCACAGCCAGCTAGGATCACGGGCAGCAGGCCCGGCTACCTGCAATATAAGCAGCTGCTTCCTTGTACCCCAGATCTCAGGGGATGGTATTTATTAGCGGGTATCATCTGTGGAAAGTTCTCTGCACAACACATTGACCCCAAATAAATCAAGTCTATTATTGTTATAGGGGTTCAAATAGCACCTCGAGGGCCTATTTGCAATCAGGGCTTGTGCTGGGGGATTTCCAGGCACAGTAAGAGACGTCCCCTGCCCTAGAGCTTACAGGCTAGGCACACAAAGGAAGGATTTCTATCCCCATTGTACAGACATGGAGCTCAGGCACAGAGAGGCTACGTGACTCGCCCATGGTCACCCAGAGAGTCTGGAAGAGCCAGGAACTGAACCTGGGTTCTCCCGAGTCCCTGTCCTTACAGCCCAGCCTAGAGGAGGGAGCCAATTTTGCACACGAGTTCTAGGGTTGGTCTGTTACTAAAAGCCAGATTCAATCATTTCTGTATTTGGTTTTTGAACCTTTCAAAGACAGCCCCACAAAACATTTTTGGAGAGGGTCCAGAGAAGAGCTTGAGAACATGACCTATGAAGGAAGGCTGAAAGAATTGTGTTTGTTTAGTTTGAAAAAGAGAAGACTGAGAGGGGACATGATAGCAGTTTTCAGGTATCTAAAAGGGTGTCATAAGGAGGAGGGAGAAAACTTGTTCACCTTAGTCTCTAAGGATAGACCAAGAAGCAATGGGCTTAAACTGCAGCAAGGGAGGTTTAGGTTGGACATTAGGAAAAAATTCCTAACTGTCAGGGTGGTTAAACACTGGAATAAATTGCCTAGGGAGGTTGTGGAATCTCCATCTCTGGAGGTATTTAAGAGTAGGTTAGATAACTGTCTATCAGGGATGGTCTAGGCAATATTTGGTCCTGCCATGAGGGCAGGGGACTGGACTCGATGACCTCTCGAGGTCCCTTCCAGGCCTAGAATCTATGAATCTATGAAAATCTCAACCGGCATCAGGGAAAAAATGTGTCAAATACAGGCTAACCGGTTCCGGAAGAAAAAATGAACCACAAGCAAGTGAAAACCAGGCTGAGGCTCATGGAACGGTGGGAATGGTGTATGACAAAGAATTACAGTCACGCCCTCTCCATGTCTGATAGAATCGTAGTCCGGGTTTAATAAACCGGACTGACCCGCTATTCTCAAGGTAAGTAAATTATCATTAGTGAGAGTTGCCTTCAGATTGTCTCCTCTTGACCAGGCTGCCAGATCTGTGTATTTAAGCCCCAAGGGTTTTCTCTGCCTTCACTATACTGTGTGTATCAAACTTGTTATGAGATCTTAGCAGCAAAAGGCCCCTGTAGAGCTCTTCAGAGGAGCAAGTGCTGCGGGACAGAGCCGTGACGTCAACAGTTAAAACCTATGAGGCTTTAAAAGGGGATTTGTAGGAAAAAATGGTTCCTAATTGAAGCGAAATGGCTCTGTCTGGGCGTCCCTGATCACTGGTGTCGCCAGCATTCCCTGGGGTCTAGAGTCCACAGCTCTGCTGCTAATCTAGTGCTAGGGTTCTTTGGATCACAGAGACCCCAGACACAGTCAGGCCCGGCAGTGCCAGGTACTGCACACACCCAGAGACACACCCCGCAAGAGCCAGGCTTGGAGACTTGCCCAAGGTCACCAAGCAGGTCAGTGACAGAGCCAGGAATAGAAGCCAGGGCTCCTGACTCGAGGCCAGGGCCATGTCCCCATGGAAGGTTTCAATGACCCCAGCCCTGCAACAGCTCCCTGCAGTTCTGGGTTTATCCCCCAGCCCTCCTCCCCTCTCACCTTCTCTGGGCACAGGGACAGGTTCAGGAGGCCTTTGAGCGCCAGCCAGCGCACCACAGTGTTGGGGTCTCTCAGCTGCCCACTCAACTGGTCCAGGATGGCGTCTTCCTGCTTATTGCCAAGGTCAGGGCACTGGAGGAGCTAACACACCAACAGTGAAACAAGCTAGAGAACGGGGCTGGACCCTCACGACTCATCTCTGCCAAGGGGCCCTTAGCTCCAGCTGCCACGGGCACAGCATGCGCTGTACGCCGGGCACCGCGATTGGTCACCGTGTGTGCCCCACTGAAACGCTGCTAGCGCAACGGGCCCTCGAGGCTCCAGCCGAGATCAAGGCCTACCCTGCTCCCTCACTAAGGCTCAGCTGCATGCGGAGCAGGGAGGGAGGGGGCTGCAGCCTTGTGTTCCAAAGGGCCGCCCGGTCTACGGGGGGCAGGTGAATTGGCCGTGGATGGGCCCGGCCTGCGCATGGCATACGGACGTCAGAGGGGGCTTCAGGGCCGAGGTCACACAAGGGACCATTCTATGGAGCTGAGCCTTGGGGAACAAGAGACACCCGACCCTGGGCTTTGCTCCAGCCCCGCAACACCAGCTGGGGCCGGTAACAATGTCCAGAGTCAGTGACTCCACCCCTAGGGCTTTAGGAGCTTTCCCTGCCCCTGGTCACCCACCCAACCCCAGAGCCACCTACTCCTCTCCTGGCCATAGGCATGGGCGGCGAGTTCTATGGGCCCCCGGTGCCTGGGCACCATGGGCCTCGGCCCCGCCTTCTGCCCCCACGTCTCCCGGGCCATTTAAAAGAGCCCGGGGCCCCCACTCACCACCCGCAGTGCAGCGGAGCTGAGCGGCTTCCTGCCTGCTTGCTCCACATGGCTGCCGGCCCCTCCCTGCGGCCCCTGAGTGGGGTGGGTCTGTGTCCCACTGTCACGGAGTGTGGGGGAGTCAGGGCCCCGCACCCCCCACTTCCTGTGATTCACCGTGACTCTCACCAGCCAGTAAAACAGAAGGTTTATTAGATGACATGAACACAGTCCCAAGCAGGGCTTGTAAGTACAACCAGGACCCCTTCAGCCAGGTCCCTCTGGGGGGCAAGGATCTTAGACCCCAGACTTGGGGTTCCCTGCCTCTTCCCACCCAGCCCAAAACTGAAACCAAAACCCCTCCTGCAGGCTCTCTCCTCCTCCTTCTCTCCCCCTCTCCCTTTGTCCAGTTTCCAGGGCAAAGGTGTCGACTTGCCCCACCCCCCTTCCTGGCTCAGGTTAACAGGCTCAGGTACTGTCCCTCACCTAAAGTCATCCCCTGCTCTCCCATCCCCCATGCAGACAGTCCAGTAAAACTAACCGACATATCCAGGTCAATCCACCCCGCTCCCTACTGCGTCACACCCACCCCAAGCGCCCCTGCAGCCAGTAGGAAGCTGCGCGGGCAGTGCCTGGGGGTAGCAGCACACGGAGGCCCCCAGGCCCGCCCTGCCTAGGAGCCCCAGGTAAGCGCCGCACCCTCCCAACTCCTCCCAGAGCCTGCACCCCCAACCCTTTCCCACACCCCACTCCGGCCCCCAAACTCCCTCCCAGAGCCTGTACCCCCTCCCTCCACACCCCCTCCTGCCCCCAAACTCCTCCCAGAGCCTGCACCCCTCACCCCTTCCTGCACCCCCACCTTCTGCCCCAGCCTGGAGCCTGCACCCAGCACCCAAACTCCATCCCAGAGCCTGCACCGCAGGCCCCTTCCCCCACCCAAACTCCCTCCCAGGGCCCAACCTCTCACCCCTCCTGCACCCCAATCCCCTACCCCAGCCCAGTGCCTGTACCCCAGACCTCCTCCCCCCGCCCAAACTCCCTCCCAGAGACTTAGACAGGTGGGAGGCAGTTTGGAGGGGCGGGCTCTGCTGGTCACCACCAACATTTCTACAAACCTGCCGCCCCTGGCCATAGGTCAGTCCCATGCCACAGTCACCGCTGGGCTAGGGCTGTTCTCACGACCCTCACCCGCCGGTGAGGCTCACCTGAATGAAGAACGCCATGGCCGGGATGTACCGCCTATCATCCCTGCAGTTGAGGATGGCCATCAGCTCCTGGAAAATCCAGCAACGCTCCTGGAAACTGACCGAAACCATGGCCCTGGCATGGGAAACACAAACACCACATCATTGAGGTGGGCAAGGACTGGTTCTCCATTTACAAATCTAACCAGACCAGTGCCACAGGACAGGGGATCCCGGGTGACTAGTCACGTGCAGCTGGCATGGACAAGTTCCTGCTGGCTTAAAATGCCCAGCAGCCTAACTGCTAGAGACCCAGACCCTTAATCACTCTACAGGGAGCCCTTCCACGAGGCCAAGCTCCGAGCACGCAGCGCTGGGCTGTGTGACCAAGTGGGACCGTTCTTAATGTCTCCTCTGAATACTGTGTGGGTGCCTCAGTTTCCCCTATGCATTTCTTAAGTCTCCAGTGTGCATAAATGGCTGACAATCTGTCTCCTAGCAACAAATGGCCAGGGCCCTTCCCCCCTTGCAAGGGGATAGCTAAAGGTGAATAAAGATCAGGTGACCTCCTGGCCCAGGAAAGAGACAAAGGCCAGAAAGGAGGGGCTGGAGGGGGGTTTCAGTTGGGAGCTGGCTGGGGACGGGAAGTGAGTGCGGACGGAGTTGTCTGCCTCGCTGGGTCCCAGAATGGACCCGGCTGAGGGGTCCCGTTTGCTGTACCTACAAGCTCTGTTTTAGACTGTGTTCCTGTCATCTAATAAACCTCTGTTTTACTGGCTGGCTAAGAGTCACGTCTGACTGCGAAGTGGGGGTGCATGCAGGATCCTCTGGCTTCCTCAGGACCCCACCTGGGGGGACTCGCTGTGGGAAGCGCACGGAGGGGCATATGCTGAATGCTCCAAGGAGAGACCCAGGAAGGTGAAGCCGTGTGAGCTTCTTGCCCTGAAGACAGTCTGCTCCGAGGGAGAGGAGGCTCCCCAAAGTCCTGACTGGCTTTGTGGGGAGCAGTTCCAGAGCATTGCCCAGGGACTCCGTGATAGGCTGCAAGAGAACTGCAGACAAAGAAGGGCGTCGGTGGGCTCGGTGGCCTTTCTCATGTGCCCAGATATTGGGTGATGAGAGACAGAAGGTGGGTTAGGGAATATCTTAGATTGGTCTAAGACAAGTGTTAGAGCTTTCTGTGTTAGCGTCTCTCTCTCACACACAGATGCTGGGCCAGCCAAAGATATTCCCTCCCCCACCTTGTCTCTCTCATGTGCTGGGCCTGACAGGGCTACACCAATGCTGCAGACAGACATGACGGAGGCTGTCTTTGCCCAGCCACGCCTGCCAGAGCCACGCAGGAAGCGGTTTACGCCAGGCAGCGCAGGGTGGAGAAGTAGCCGACTGACCCCTCGGCCAACGGCACAGAGGCTGTGGCCTCTTCCACGCAGGCGATTGGGAGCCGCGTCTCACCCAGCGGGGAAGGCGATGTGGCCGTGTCCTGGGCCCAGGGACGGGAGATGCTACTGCGGTCAGTTCTGGGCAGCAGCCCCAGGGACAAGACACTCACCGGGCAAGCACCAAGACGCCTTTGTGGTGCATGTCGGCGTTCACGAGCATGCCCCAGCCACCCTGCTTGTGGATGAACGTGGTCTGGTCCCTGTAGCCAGCACATTGGAGCAAGGCTTGCATGGCATCCACCACACACCTGCATGCAGAGCGAGCCTCTTGTTACTGAGCGAGCCCAGGCCAGGCCCTGCCGCGTGCCTGCGGGCGACGGTTCAGAACCGAGGTGGGGTGTCGGGCTGGTGGTACCTGACAGGGCTGAGGGGTGCGGGCGTGTCCTCCTGGTTATGCATGGACAGCTCCACTATGTATGTGATCTGGAATAGCAGGGCGATGGAGAGCTGAGGGAAGAGCTCCTTCACCTGCTGCCTGCAGTTCTGCTCCTTGAAGATCTCGTACAGGGCTCTGGTGGCCTGCAGCCAAGAACAGGAGACAGATGTCACTGCAGGGCCTTCGCCCTTCCCACGCTCCCCCGAGGCACCTAGAGAGGAGGGGTGGGCTGGGGGCTAAGGCCTGGGATGCTGGATTCAATTCCTAGCCTGTGTGACCTTGGCTAGAACCACAGAAGGGACTTCGGCTCAGCGTTGCCATGCCTAGCTTCATGTGCCCTGCTGCCCAGTGGACTCACAGCCCTGAGTTAAGTGCCCAGGCTCCATATACGCTCCAGAGGGAGAGTCAGTTGGGCCAATTGTTAAAGAGGGTAAACGGGATGGCCTGGGTAATTTCAGGCCTGTCAGCCTGACATCGATCCCAGGCAAGATAATGGAGCGGCTGGTACAAGATTAAATTAATAAAGAATTAAAGAAGATAATTTAATTAATGCAAATCAACATGGGTGTATGGAAAATATTTCCAGCCAAGATAATTGCGATCTGTTTTTCGATGAGATTACAAGTTTGGTAGAGAAAGGAAATAGCATTGGCATAATGTATGTAGACTTCTGTAAGGCGCTTGAGTTGGCGCCGCACTCCAGTTTGATCGGAATCCTAGAAGGATACAAAAGTAACGTGGCACACATGAATTGGTTATAAACTGGCTGACAGGTCTCAAAATGTAATTGTAAACTGGGAATCAGCATTGCACTGGTGTGTTTCCAGTGTGGTCCCCGCAGGGATCGGGTCTTGGCCCTACGCGATTTAACATTTTTATCAATGACCTGGAAGAAAACATAAAATCATCACTGATAAAATTTGCAGCTGACACAAGAATTGGGTGAGTGGTAAATAATGAAGAGGACAAGTCACTGATACAGAGCGATCTGAATCGCTTGGTAAACTGGGGGGCAATCAAACAGTATGTGTTTTACTATGGCTCATTGTAAATGAATACATCTAGGAACAGGACGGGGGATTCTCTCCTGGGAAGCAGAGACTCTGAAAAGGGCCTGGGAGTCCTGGTGGATAATCAGCTGAACAGGAGCTCCCAGTGTGGCGCTGTGGCCAAAAGAGCTCATGTGATCCTGGGATAAATAAACAGAAGAATCTCGAGTGGGAGTATCTGGCACTGGTGTGACCCACTGCTGGGATCCTGGGTCCTGTTCCAGTGGCCACAATGCAAGAAGAATGTTGATAAATTGCAGAGGGTTCAGAGAAAAGTCGTGAGAATGATTAAAGGATTAGAAACCTGTCTTATAGTGATAGGGTGACCAGACAGCAAGTGTGAAAAATCAGGACGGGGGTTGGGGGGTAATAGGAGCCTATATAAGAAAAAGACCCTAAAATCAGGACTGTCCCTATAAAATCTGGTCACCCTACACAGTGAGAGACTCAAGAAGCTCGATCTATTCAGCTTAACAAAGAGAAGGTTGAGGGATGACTTGATTACTGTCTATAGGTATTTCCCTGGGGAACAAATATTTAGTAATTGGCTTTTCAGTCTAGCAGAGAAAGGTCTAACATGATCCAGTGGCTGGAAGTTGAAGGTAGACATTCAGATTGGAAATAAGGCATACACGTCACAGTGAGAGTAATTAATCATTGGAACAATTTACCCAGGGTGGTGATAGATTCTCCATCACTGACCATTTTTGAATCACGATGGGATGTTTTTCTTCAAAGACCTGCTCTAGGAATGATCTGGGGGCAGTTCTCTGGCCTGTGTCATGCAGGGGATCTGACTAGATGATCACAGAGGTCCCTTCTGGCCTTGAAATCTATGAAGCTAAGAGTGGGGAGCTGCCTAAACCAGCCAATAGGAAATGCTGAGGAGAGGGGTGTGGCCTAAGCCCCACCCCCAAAGGGAATTCGGTATCTATCTCTACTTGGGAACACTTAAATAGTCATTGGAGCAGAGTTTAGACCCCGGGTCTCCCAGTTGGGTGCCCTAACCACTCGGCTAGAGACAGTGGTGTAGTCCAAAATCGGAAGGTACTGGAATGCCACTAAAATATTGATTTTCATAAACATGAATTATACAAATTCACATTTTATTTGTCTACTGAATTTCTGGTACAGTAATACTTGGCTAAACCAGGCATGGCTGGAGACAGGCTGGCTGTCCAAAATAACAAGGTATTGGATTTTCTTTTTTTTAATTGTGTACACAGGGGTCGGCAACATTTGGCACGCGGCTCGCCAGGGTAAGCACCCTGGCAGGCCAGGCAAGTTTATTTACCTGCTGACGCAGCAGGTTCGGCCGATTGCGGCCCCCACTCGCTGCGGTTCGCCATCCCGGGCCAATGGGGACGGCGAGAAACCGCGGCCAGCACATCCCTCGCCCGCGCCGCGTCAGCAGGTAAATAAACTGGCCCGGCCCGCCAGGGTGCTTACCCTGGCGAGCCGCGTGCCAAACGTTGCCGACCCCTGGTATACACGCGCGCACACACACACACACACACACACACACACACACACACACACACCTATAGTAGCTATTCAATTCATTTTAACTGTTGAAATCATTATGCTGAAATGCCATTAATGTGTACACAGCACACTATGTAAAAGATCTAAATCTAGACAGTACAGTGAGAAAAACCCAATGAATGCGTAGCACGTTTTCTTTTTACTTTAGCCTATAGGCTAATGAAAATACAAAATAAATCATGCTGCTGCACTATAGACATTACTCTATCTGGCGGAAATAATAAAAGTTTATTTTAAATTGAAACTAGCTAGTAGGTTACACAAGTAACACAAAATACATCAAGGCATAACAGGGGCTGAAGTAGCAAAGGCCTGCTGTAATGCATTTATCTAATTTCTACAAGTATTTCCACAAAGTGTCTTTCTCCATCTTGTAATTTATGTGTCTGTGAATCAGAGGGAGAACAAGGATGTCTGAGCCAAGTTCTGGCACAGCTGAGAGGATGCCACATGGAACATGAAGGGCCACGGAGCTTGCTAAACATGAGCAATGACATATGCGGAATAAGCCGCTTGGTACATTTGCCATTCACAATCATAGTCATGTGGCTAAATCCACGCTCACACTCAGCCGTGCTGCATGAAATCACACGCGTGGAGCTGAACAGAGGTTTCAGCTGACCAGTATAGTCAAGAAAGTCACGCTAGGCATTGACTATTCCAAATCGGTTGCACAGCTGCCCTACCTCCTTTTCACTTTATCTAAGAATAATGGGTCACTACAAAAAGTAATTTTCCCTCTGCTGATACTCACACCTTCTTCTTGTTCTTTCTTGGTTTCAGGTGACCGGCAGTAAAGCGTATACAGTTTGTCAAAGAATTCCAAGTGATTTACAGCTCTTACTTCACTTAACGTTTCAGCAGCTGCCAAATCCAACCTGTGATTCACACACTACCTCGCTAGAACATTTGGGTACTTCTTCACAATACAGCTCGCTACGCCAGAGTTCTTCCGAAGCATAACACTAGCACCACCACTCGCAAATACTACAAGAGTAATTGTAATCAGAATTCGATTTATTGAGGCATTTCAGCTCACAATCTACAGTGCCTGAAGCCGTCTGACGTGGAAGTGCAATCAGATCAAGAAACATGACGTGAGGATAATCATCCTTCAAAGTGTCACATTTTAAATAGATTCTAACTGTTGATTCATTGCTCAGAGTAGTTGATTCATCAACAGACATGGCTATCTTTCCGTCACTCTCCGGCATCTGAGCGCACATTCGTCATTTGCAAGGCTTTCGGTGCATTGCAGATGAGATAGGGTCTAGCATGTCTGTAGCACTGAATTGTGAACACAGACCGATACCAATATCTACACCATGCAGTATGTGGAATTCAGTTAAATCGGGACGATCCGAGTAGGGTCTGCCATGTTTAGCAATGTAATATGCCATTCGCTTTACCTGCACAGTTGTGTCAAGTTCTGATTTTGTCATGTTAACCACTTCATCTTCAAAAGTTGAGGTTTCTGCTTCTGTTGAAAGCTGTAAAGCTACCTGCAGTTGAATCTTTGTGTTCCTTTATCTTCATTGGCAGAGATGTTAATCTGGACTCTCAGCTAGGTCCATAAGGAGAAACAGAAAACTACCACCACCCTACTGCTATGGAGAGACCCTGATGAAACTTTGCTACCGTTAAGGCATCCAAGCTTACCATCATGGCAGACCAACCAAGGATAATCCCTCTTCTTCAGCATCCACTAACCAGAATTCATGCCAGCTGGTCTTTGGCTGTTGAAGGGTAATCTTCACAGTTCGTTCTCACTGCAATAGCCACCTCAGTGAACTCCATTACAGGAAGAGCTCTGTTTTTGTGTTTGTGTCTGCAGTCGAAGCACGGCTGCTACTGTCTTCGTCAGCACCTTTAGCCTTCTCAAAGAAGTAGTTAGGAAGAGAAGTATTTCCTAATGCTCTTTTCACTGCATCAGAGGACTGCTGGCTGTAACAGACAGTTGTGCCGGAGATGTGAATCATGTCATTTAGCTTGCCTACTATGTGCGTTCTGGCTCGATTACAATATTGTTGTCTGGTGTTGTTTCACATCTTTATTAATGACCTGGATGTAGATAGAGAGAGCAAACTGGTCAAGTTTGCAGATGACACAAAGCTAGGAGGAGTCACCAATACTTTAGAGGAAAGAGCTAAAATTACGAGGGATCATGGTAAATTGGAGGACCGGGCTATAGACAACAAAATGAAATTCACCAAAGACAAATGTGAGGTGCTACATTTAGAGAAGAAAAATCAAATGCACAGATACAGAATGGGGGATAACCAGCTTGGCCGTGGCACTTCTGAGAAGGATCTGGGAGCTGTGGTCGATCACAACCTCAGCATGAGTCAGCAATGCGATGCTGTTGCAAAAAAAGCAAATGCAATTTTAGGTTGCATTAACAGAGGTATAGCATGCAAGTTATGGGAGGCGATAGTACCGCTCTACTCAGCACTGGTTAGGCCTCAGCTGGAGGACAGTGTCCAGTTTTGGTCACCAATGTCTAGAAAGGATGTGGAGAAACTGTAATGGATCCAGAGGCGAGTAACAAAGATGATCAGAGGGACGGAACACAAGCCATACGAGCAAAGGCTGAAGGAACTGGCTATGTTTAGTTTGGAAAAGAGGAGATTAAGGGGGGACTTGATAACGGTCTTCAGATACTTGGAAGGCTGCCATAAAAAAAAGATGGAGAAAAGTTGTTCTCTCTTTCCACAGAGGGCAGGACAAGAGGCGATGGGGTCAAACTACAGCACAGCAGATGTAGATTAAACCTCAGGAAAAGCTTCCTAACGGTAAGAAGAGTAGGACGATGGGACAGACGCCTAGGGAGCTTGTGGAAACTCCTTCGCTGGAGGTTTTCAGAAGGAGGCTGGAGCCATCTGTCTGGGGTGGGTTAGACACAACAAGTCCTGCCTCGTGGCAGGGGGCTGGACGAGCTGACCCTGCGATCCCTTCTCACCCTGTGGTTCTAGGAGTGCTGCTGAATAGCACCAGGAGAGCGTTTCGGCGTGTTCCGGCTCGACTATAGCACTGGCTAGAGTCACGCTCTCTCTCTTCGGCCCAATGACTATACCCAGTGGGAGACTGAGAGACACCCTCAGGCAGTGATGGGGACACACGGCGCTCCTTCCCTTGCTGCAGGGGCTGATACTTACAGCCAAGGGGGCCTCTCTCTGAGAGACATGATGGTGGTGCAGCGGCTGTTCCCGCAGCGTGTTGAGCAGCTCTTTTAGGACCTTTTCTATGCTCTGGCAGTGGGATGCCAGCATCCGCCACATCTCCGCAGCAACGCTGCAAAGGGAGAGAGCCAACGGCACTTGGTCAGAGCCCCGCCAGCCTCCTGCACCACGCCCCCCCCGGCACCGGCACCCTGCTGGGACTCCTTGCACCAGCCAGCTCTTTGTTGCCCTCCCACTGCTGCTGGTGCAGGCTGCCTGGGGACCGGGTCTGAGTGTCAGCCCCAGGGGAGGCTGAGGGATGCCATACAGGGTTTTGCAGGCTGGCCTGTCTCCAGGGCAAGCCAGCCTGCAAAACCCTCCAGGAGAAGCAGCAGCTCTGCAGGGAGAAGGAGATCTCTGGAAGGTTCTGCACTCCCCTGTCCCTGGCAGCGGGACCAGTCCGGGGGACCCGGAGCGCAAGCGACGGCAGCCCCAGCCCCGTACCTGTCACATGACAGCGAGCAGCCCAGCAGGGTTCTGACCACCTCCTCGCTGTACTGGTTGCCCAGCACGAGAAGGGTCATGAACAGCTCCTTCCGGGACAGCGGCTCGCTGATGGAGTCCAGGTTCTTGTAAATGCTCATCACAGCCTCCGACACCTGGAAGGGAAATGAGGAGATGGGGGCCTCGGCTTCCTCGCACTGCTATTGATCTGGGGTGCCAGGGACCTGCTGCACCTGAAAGCCATCTGCCCTCCCAGATCCTCTTTGCCAGCCCCAGACCTAGAGCACAGGACCAGTTCCCAGCCTATCGATTCATAGACTCCAAGGCCACAAGCGGCCATGGTGATCACCTAGACCAGGGGTCTCAAACTCAAATGACCACAAGGGCCACATGAGGACTAGTACATTGGCCCGAGGGCCGCATTACTGACACCTCCTCCCCGCCGCCCTCTGCCCCACCCCCACTCCACCCCTTCCATGAGGCCCCACCCCTGCCCCGCCTCTTCCCACCCCTTCCCTGCCCCCATTCCAACCCCTTCCCCGAAATCCCCACCCCAACTCCGCCCCCTCCCTGCCCCCAGGGGGTGCAGGAGGGGTGTGGGGTGTGGCAGGGGCTCAGGGCAGGGAGTTGGGGTGTGGGGTGCAGGAAGGGTGAGGGGTGCTGCAGGGAGTCAGGGCAGGGGATTGGGGTGCAAGAGGGGTGCAGCAGGGGGCTCAGGGCAGTGGATTGGGGTGCAGGAGGAGTGCAAGGTGCGTCAGGCGGCTCAGGGAAGGGGGTTGGGGTGCAGGAGGGGTGTGGGGTGCGACAGGGGCTCAGGGCAGGGGGTCAGGGTGCGGCGGGGGCTCAGGGCAGTGGGTTGGGGTGCAGGAGGGCTGTGGCAGGGGGTCAGGGTGCAGGATGCGGCAAGGGCCTCAGGGCAGGGCGTTCGGCTGCAGGAGGAGTTCGGGGGGCGGGCTCTGGCCTGCCCTGCCCCGCCCCCGCGCTGCTCCGGGATGTATGTATTGCTGTTGCTTCAGGCACCGCCCCCAGCATCTCCCATTGGCCGGGAATGGGGAAACGCGGGCAATGGGAGCTGCTGGGGGCGGTGCCTGAAGCAACATCAACACACACAGCAATGTGCCCCCTCTTCCCCATGTTCCCGGCACGGCGCGGGGGCAGGGCAGGCAGGCAGGGAGTCTGCCCTGCCCCAGTGCACGTCGGGCCAGAGCCGCTCTAGGTAAACGCTGGGGGAGGGCAGGAGCGGGGGCTGCGAGGGGCTCGCGGGCTGCAGAAAATTACCTCGCGGGCCGCATGTGGCCCATGCGCCGTGTGTTTGAGACCCCTGACCTAGACTGACCCCCTCTCCCCCCCACATTGCACAAGCCAGAGACCTGCCCCCCAATAACACCTAGAGTCTCCCACGGATGGGCTCCCCCAGCAGGGTGTTCTCACTGCAGCTCTTACCCTCTCCAGCCTTGGGCCGGGGACCATCAGGATCTCATGCAGCATGTGCCTGGCCACCACCGAGTCATGGACGCTGGTGTCTTTCATGCTATCAATAGCAGTGCAGAGGAAGTCCATGCGCTCGGATCCGTTGAAGTACTTCCCAAACATCTGAAACAAACCCGCCAGTGAAACCATTTTTGCTGCCCAGCGCGGTTCCAGTCAGTGGCCGAGCAGCCAGGACTGGCCCAGCCAGGAGTGCAGGCAAACCCCACTCTGCCGGGACAGGGCTGGGTTACTGCACCTGGGCAGCACAGTATCCAGTCAGCAATCAGGAACTGCCGTGCATGGCAGAGGCCAGCCGGGCAGTCCACGGGGGCACAATACTGCACAGCACGGATACACTCTCTAGTTCTCAGCAGGGGCTGGCACTGGTGCACAGATGCAATGATGCCTTTTGTTGCATTAATCTCTGGGGAAGCTCCCACCACGCCTGACAAGGAGCTGGGATCAGGTTTGGATGAGCCCCAGTGCATCTTGGGATGTGGCATGTAGGGAGGCATATTGGGCTGCATTAGTAGAAGCATTGCCAGCAGATTGAGGGAAGTGATTATTCCCCTCTATTCGGCACTGGTGAGTTCACATCCGGAGTATTGCATCCAGTTTTGGGCCCCCCACAAGAGAAAGGATGTGGACAAATCGGAGAGAGTCCAGCAGAGGGCAACGAAAATGATTAGGGGCCTGGGGCACATGACTTATGAGGAGAGACTGAGGGAACTAGGCTTATTTAGTCTGCAGAAGAGAAGAGTGAGGGGGGATTTGACAGCAGCCTTCAACTACCTGCAGGGGGTGGGGGGTTCCAAAGAGGATGGAGCTAGGCTGTTCTCAGTGGTGGCAGATGAGAGAACAAGGAGTAATGGTCTCAAGTTGCAGTGGGGAAGGTCTAGGTTGGATATTAGGAAAAATGATTTCACTAGGAGGGTGGGTGAAGCACTGGAATGGGTTATCTGGGGAGGTGGTGGAATCTCCATCCTTAGAGGTTTTTAAGGCCCGGCTTGACAAAGACCTGGCTGTGATGATTTAGTTGGGGTTGGTCCTGCTTTGAGCAGGGCGTTGGATTAGATGATCTCCTGAGGTCTATGATTCTATGAGGTAGAGTGGGCCATAGGCAGGGCTCTGGCCCAGATGAATGGGCTCAGTCACACGCCTGGGTCTGTCCCTTCCCCCGACTCTTAGGGTGTTAATTTCTGACTCCTGATAACTCTGCGCACAACAATCCCGTGAAGCACTGACTGTACTTACCCATGTGATATCGCTGGTGTTGGTGAACAAGGTGTCCCAGGAGCCGTACAGGATTTGCTTGTCCTTGAGGAGCTGCCGATGCTCTTCACTGTTCGCCAGTGTCATAGCTATAAAGGGAAGGGTGTAACAGCTGACCTGTGTACAGTACTATAAAATCCCTCCTGGCCAGAGCCTCCAAAATCCTTTTCCCTGTAAAGGGTTAAGAAGCTCAGGTAACCTGGCTGGCATCTGACCCAAAGGACCAATAAGGGGACAAGATACTTTCAAATCTTGGCGGGGGGAAGGCTTTTGTTTGTGCTCTTTGTTTGGGAGTTCGTTCGCTCTTGGGACTGAGAGGGACCAGACATCAATCCAGGTTCTCCCCATCTTTCTAAACAAGTCTCTCATATTTCAAACTTGTAAGTAAAAAGCCAGGCAAGGCGTCTTAGTTTTACTTTGTTTTCTCAACTTGTAAATGTACCTTTTACTAGAGTGTTTATCTTTATTGCTATGCTTTGAACCTGAGGCTAGAGGGAGGTCCTCTGAGCTCTTTAAGTTTGATTACCCTGTAAAGTTATTTTCCATACTGATTTTACGGAGATGATTTTTACCTTTTTTCTTTAATTAAAAAGGTAATTAATTTCTTTTTAAGAACCTGATTGATTTTTCCTTGTTTTAAGATCCAAGGGGTTTGGATCTTGATCCACCAGGAGTTGGTGGGAGGAAGGAGGGGAATGGTTAATTTCTCCTTGTTTTAAGATCCAAGGGGTTTGGATCTGTATTCACCAGGGAATTGGTGAAGGTCTCTCAAGGCTATCCAGGGAAGGGAATTAGCTTTGGGATGGTGGCAGCGGACCAGACCTAAGCTGGTAGTTAAGCTTAGAAGTTTTCATGCAGGCCCCCACATTTGTACCCTAAAGTTCAGAGTGGGGAAGCAGCCTTGACAGCCACCATCATTGAGGCTGAGCCAGGGAGGGGAAACAGACAGCAGGCAATATAAATCAGATGTTCGGTTAGCAAATGGGAGTTTTGCAAGAAAGTTTAGAGAGGGTGTGTGAGAGACAAGTACATCTAACAACCATACTGTAAACTCAGGCCAATAACCCCCTCCCCAGAAACAAAACTAAACAAACTAACCCCCCTGGAAGAGTAAAAATAAACCAGGCAGAAGGGCAGCAGCAGCATGGGGCTCGCCAGTTGATTGCACTGAATGCAGCATGTATGATTACCAGCCCTATGGGCAGGTAGCATATGTGGGCATTTGGCCCAAGGAGCTACTGGCCCTCGGAGACCAGGAGGCCAGAGGGGCTGAACTGGTGGAGCCAAGGAAGACAGCGAGGTACATAGAGGAGACTTTTAGGGACACAGTAGAGTGGTCCCACCCCCAGTCTGACAGCCTCTGTGCTGCTGAGGAGGGTGAAAGTTTCGGGGAAGGAGAACATCGAGCTAGAGCAGAGGGAGACGATCCCATAGTTGGGACCCACCTTCCAGATGAAGTCATGATGTCCTCTCAAATTGAGGTAGGAACCCCAGTTACAAAGAAAAGCCTGGTAATAATAATGGGGGATTCAATCAATAAACATATAAGCAGTTTGGTTTGTGATGGCTGGGAGAACCACATGGTAAATTGCCTGCCTGGTGCAAAGGTTGCAGCTCTCACGAGACATCCAGACAGACTTATGTGCCCTGTGGTATGTAACCTAGCGTTTAAATCGGCCTCTGTATGAGATAGCTAATGTGACAGTGAATTTTAAAAAAGTCTCCAGATGTGATCCCTGGTAAGCCTGACTTCAGTACCAGGCAAATTGTTGAAACTATAGGAAAGAACAGAATTATCAGACACGTCGGTGAACACAATTTGTTGGGGCAGAGTCAACATGGCTTTTGTAAAAGGAAATCATGCTTCACCAATCTACTAGAATTCTTTGAAGGGGTCAACAAGAATGTGGAGAAGGGTGATCCAGTAGATATAGTGTCCTTGGACTCCTTTGACAGGGTCCCTCACCAAAGGCTCTTAACCAAAGGAAGATGTCATGGGATAAGAGGGAAGGTTCTCTCATGGGTCAGTGGTTAAAAGATAGGAAGCAAAGGACAGGAATAAATGGTCAGTTTTCACAGTGCTGAGAGGTAAACAGCAGGGTCCCCCCCAAGGATCTGTGTTGAGACCAGTGTAGTTCAACATAGTCATAAATGATCCAGAAAAAGGGGTAACCAGTGAGGTGGCAAAATTTGCAGATGATACAAAATGACTCAAGATCGTTAAATCCAAAGCAGACTGCGAAGAGCTACAAAGGGATGTCACAAAACTGGGGGACTGGACAACAAAATGGCAGATGAAATTCAATGTTGATAAATGCAAAGTAATGCACATTGGAAATCATAATCCCAACTATATATACAAAATTATGGGGTTTAAATTACCACTCAAGAAAGGTTTCAGAGTAGCAGCCGTGTTAGTCTGTATCCGCAAAAAGAAGAACAGGAGTACTTGTGGCACCTTAGAGACTAACAAATTTATTAGAGCATAAGCTTTTGTGGACTACAGCCCACTTCTTCGGATGCAGAAAGAGATTTTGGAGTCATCGTAAATAGTTCTCTGAAAACATCCACTCAACGTGCAGTGGCAGTTAAAAAAGCAAACAGAATGTTGGGAACCATTAGGAAAGGGATAGATAATAAAACAGAAAAATATCATAATGTCTCTATATAAATCCATGGTGCGCCCACACCTTGAATACTGCGTGCAGTTCTGGTCGCCCCATCTCAAAACAGATATACCAGAATTGTAAAAGGTGCAGAGAAGGGCGACAAAAATGATTAGGGGGATGGAACAGCTTCCATATGAGGAAGGATGAAAAAGACTGGGGGCAAGTCTACACTTCAAACACTGTATCGCCTGTCGGAGAATAACAGAGTTCTCACTCTTTTGGTTGGGTACAGCACACGCCGTAGCTGCACTGGCGCTGTAGCATTTAAGTGAAGATGTTCCTATGCCAACAAGCTCTTAATCCACCTCCCGGAGAGGCGCTAGCTAGGTCAGTGGGAGAGGTGCTCCTGCGACAGGGGTGTGGATTTTTCACACCCCTGAGCAATGTCGTTATAACAATATAGGTCTGTAGTATAGACCTGGGACCATTTAGTTTAGATAAGAGATGACTAACGGGGGATATGATAGAGGTCTATAAAATCATGACTGGTGTGAAGAAAGTGAATAGGAAAGTGTTATTTACCCCTGCACATAACACGAGAACTACGGGTCACTTTATGAAATGAATAGGCAGCAAGTTAAAAACGAACAGAAGAAGGTATCTCTGCACACAATGCACAGACAACCTGTGGAAATTGTTGCCGTGGGATGTTGTGAAGGCTAAAAGTATAATTGGGTTCAAGATAATCAGGGCATGCAAACCCATACTCTGCATGTCCCTAAACCTCTGACTACCAGAAGCTGGGACTAGATGTCAGGGGATGGATCACTCAAAATTTCCCTGTTCAGTTCATTCCCTCTGAAGCATGAGGTACTGGCCACTATCAGAAGACACAATACTGGGCTAGATGAACCATTGGTCTGAGTCAGTATGTCCATTCTTATGTGAGTTATGAAGAGTAGCATATAGATAGGGGAAGCTAAAGACATCAGGGGAAACTCCATGGCTTGCAGGACTAAGGATAATAAGGAGGTTTTTTTTAAAAAGTGATTTAGGAACAAAAGAAATCTTAGCAGTGGTGTAGGCTCATTACTAGATGGAGACTCTTTAAAAGGTTGCAGAAAAGGCAGAAGTGTTCAAGAAATATGTTTTCCATGTTTGGAAACCCCATGTTAGTGTATTTAGGAAGGACAAGGGTCTCCATGGCTCTTACATTTTAGCTGCAGCATGAAGGAGTAGAGGTGGTAAAATGCCTCCATAGACGATCGGCAGATCTCCTGCTCCGGATGGCACAGAGTGACACACGCCACCAGCTGGCCCAGGACTCTGAACTCCTCCGCTTCCTGATGGAGAGAGGGCGCAAAGGGAGTCACTCGCCCCTGCAGGCCTAGCGCAGCGTGTCCCCCTGGCATTGCCCTAGCAATGGGTTAGAACTGGGGGAGGCAGAGCCCAGTGCAGAGAGACTGGGGACAAGGAGAGCAGGAGGAGCCGTGGGGCCCATCACCAGGGGCTGAGGAAAGCTCAGCAGGGACGGGGAAATCTGGTCAGCAAAGTCAGCAAACCTTGCTCCCGAGTGGGGACCCGGGTAACGAATGAACTAACGTCCAGTCTCCATCTCAAGGGCAAGCGCCTAATCCCAGCCCCTTCTCCCACCCCCCACCCTCCATTGACCTCAGGCCCAGGAGCTTGGGGTCACCTTGGACTCCTCTGCTCTGCATCCCGCCTCTCTCACTCCATCCTGGAGTTCCCCAGAATCCTCCCTTCCTGCGCCATCCCCAGCCTGCCGGCTCTCTCCCGCCGGCTCTCTACTGCAGCCTTGTCCTCTCATCTCCCCCTCCTGCCAGACCTTCCCTTGCCCCTCCTGCAGCACCTGCGCTGGCTCCCTGCTCTTCCCCACCTCGCACCAAACCCCTTGCCCTCCTCTCCAGGGGTCTGCACAGCCTCCCCACACCCACTCCCCAGTGCTCTGGCTCCTTTGGTCCCTCCCATCCCTTTCGGTGTGTCCCCTCCCACCTCCCTCCTTCTGTTCAGCCTCTGGGGGCACATCATCCAAACGCCCCCCTCCAGCTGCCGAAGGGGAGGCCTTGACACAGGGGGGATGGAGCAGCTGGAGCAGCTAAATGGCCCTGAGCACCCAGAGCAGGGGGCGTTCTTCTGGCAGCCTGGCAGGAGCTGATGCCAAAGCATCCCACAGGCAACTGACAAAGGGGGTGAACAGACACCTGGGTTCAGAGGCTGCTCTCAGGGCCATCCTGTGTAAATGCACTGACCCTGTGGAGCAGACTTTGGTGCTAGGGGAACAGCGGGGAGAGTCCTTGGAGACAGAATTATGGGGCTCGACCCAAAGCCCACTGGAGTCAGAGGACAGACCCATCGACATCAGTGCTCGGTAGATTGGACTCCTACCGAGGATCTTGCTGAGTCACTATTCTAGGCCCGGGTTTTCCCTGCCAGGGAGCGCTGCACCGCGAGGCTGCTCAGTGCGGTTAGGAGGCGGCCAGGGTCACAGGCTGCTCACCTTGCATTCAGGTTGACAAGCCATGAATTTCATCAGGCAGGTGATCCTTTCCACTGCCCTCAGCCGCCCATGCACCTCCTTGGATGCGGTCCAGGGGAGCAGGGCCTGAGAGAAACAAATTGGGACAAATTGCTGAGGAGAAGTACCAAAAAATAGCACAAGCACATAGGGAGAAGATCAGAAAGCTGAAGGCAAAAATGAGTTCTAACTGGCAAGGGACATAAAAGACAATCAGAAGCAGCTCTATAAATGCATTCGGAGCAAGAGAAAGACAAAGGAAAGTGAGGGGCCACTACTCAGCAGGGAAGGAGAGCAAATAATGGATGACACAGACAAAGCCAAGGTGTTTAATGCCTTTTTTGCTTCAGTTTTCACTAAAAAGGTTAATGGCAACTAGATGCTTAACACAATATTAACAACGAGGGGGAAGGAATACAGGCCAGACTCGGGAGAGAACAGGTAAAAGACAATTTAGGACAGTTAGATGAATTCAAGCTGGCAGAGCCACATGATATTCACCCTAGATGGAGCTAGGCAAAGCAATCTCTGAACCGTTAGGAGGGCTGAGGTCCCAGAGGACTGGAGAAGGGCAGACACAGAACCTATCTTCAAAAAGGGGAACGAGGAGGCCTCAAGGAATTATAGACCTGTCAGCCTAACTTTGGTACCCAGAAAGATACTGAACAACTTATTAAACAGTTTGTAAGAACCTAGAGGAGATAATAGGGTGATAAGGAAGAGCACCATGGATTTGTCCAGAACAAACCATGCCAAACAAAGCTAATTTCCTTCTTTGACAGGGTTACTTGCCTAGTGGATGGAAGGAGGCAGTATATGATGATGTATATGAAGTTTAGTAAGGCTTTTGACACAGTTCCACAAGACATTCTCAGAAGCCAACTAAGCCAGTATGATCCAGATGAGATTACTATAAAGTGGGTGCACAACTGATGGAAAGACCATACTCAAAGAGGAGTTATCACTGACTCGCTGGCAAAGTGGAAGGGTGTCTCAAGTGGGGTTCCCCAGGGGTGTGCCTGGGTCCAGTACTAGTCAATATTTTCATTAAGAACTTGGTTAACGGAGAGGAGAGTATGCTTGTAAAGTTTGCAGATGACACCAAACTGGGAAGGGTTGCAAGCACTTTGGAGGACAGATTAGAATTCAAAATGAGCTTGCTAAATTGGAGAGTTGGTCTCAAGTCAACAAGATGAAATTCAGTCAAAACAAATGTGACGTAACGCACTTAGGAAGGAAAAATCAAATGCATAAAAACAAAGTGAGGGATAACTGGCTAGGTGGCAGTACTGCAGAAAAGGATCTGGGGGTTATCATGGGTCTCACACTGAATAGGAATCAACAGTGTGATGCTGTTGTGAAAAAGGGAAATGTCATTCTGAGGTGTATTAGCTTGTAGCACTGTGTCCAGTTCTGGGCACCACGCTTTAAGAAAGATGTGAACAAACTGGGGCCAGTCCAGAGGACAGCGACAAAAGTGCTCAGCGGTTTAGAAAACCTGACCTGTGAAGAAAGGTTGAACAAACTGGGCATTTTCGTCTTGAGAAGACGGAGGGGGCACCTGGTAACAGTCTTCAAATACGTTAAGGGCTGTTATACAGAGGATGGTGACAAATTATTCTCCATGTCCCCTGAAGGTAGGACAAGAAGTAATGGGCTTAATCTGCAGCAAGGGAGATTTAGGTTAAATATTAGGAAAAAGTCTAAGGGTGGCTAAGCACTGGAACAGGTGACCTAGGGAAGTGGTGGACTCCCCATCACGGAGGTTTTAAAAAACAGGCTGGACAAACACTCATCAGGGACGGTCTAGGAATGCTTGGCCCTGCCTCAGTGCAGGGGGTGGAGTAGATGACCTCTTGAGATCCCTTCCAGCCCTGCACTTCTGTGTTCCCTCTTCCCAGGCTCTGGAATCGAGGAGACCGAATCTCTGTCAAGGACATTTCCCTCTTTTTGGAGCACAAACCACCCACAGAATCTACTTCCTGTGGCCCCAGAACTAGAACGTTGGGGGAATCTCGCTCTGGGCTCTGGCCAGGTTGGTGGGGCCCATGGTGAACACAAATGAATGCCAGGGTCAGATGGGGGCTCAGTGGAAAACACGACAGATCCTGCACTCCTCCACCCCCACCCCGTGCAGACGTTTTTCAGATATAGCGGGGGCACTTGGCCCTCCAGCCCAAGAACCTTTGTATAGAACGTACTTTGAGGAGCCAAAGGCACCAGGGGGGGAGGGGAAGAGGAGGGGGAGTGTCCCATGCTTGTGATTAAATGGAGTCTTGGTCCCTGAGCCCCACCCCAGCTACAGGACTAGTCCCCTTCCTGCCCCCACGCCTCCAGACCTCCAAGATCTTCTCCACCACCAGAAGTCTGGGCTCCTGATTCTCACACGCCAAGGCCGTCAGCATCTGATCCATGGCTCTCAGAGTCTGTGTGCAGAGCAGAGGAGACACCAGAGCAAGTGGCGTTACCCAGCCAGGAGATGAACCAAGGCCCTGGCATGTGACACCCCCCAGGCCACGGCAGCACCTGGTATTCCAGCTCACCCACTCACTTGTACCCACAGGGGACCTACTGCAAACTCCTGGCAACAGGACACCACCTGCCTTTGCTGTCCCCAGAAAGGCCACTGCATGGAGTCTAACCCACTGGAAGAGTCAGAAAGGACTGCACATTTGGAGGGGAGATTTCCAGCCAAGCTTCGGTTCCTCTGGCCTGTGTGCGTCTGAAGCAGCCAATCACAGGCCTGTGCCCCCCGCCACGCACTGGGGATGAATGTGCTTGTGAAGGGAGTGTCTGTTCCCCACTAATTGTCGGTGCATGTGAAGGAGAAATGCCTACTACTGCTACCCTATGAGGGAGTTACTCCTTTATCTGCAGTGGTGGGGCCTGTGCTTTGGTGCTGCAGGTCCTGAGCTGAAGTCCTGCCGAGGAGCTGTGATTATTATACTCATGTGCCAGTGCCAGGTTACCCGGGGGACAGGTACACGAGAGACCGGCAGGATTCCCACTTGGTTTCGGGTGGCTCTGCGTGGCCGGTTTGGGGCTTACCTTGGTGTAGAGAGCAGCCTCCTCGCCCTGCATGGTCTCTGCTGGAGGCAGGGAGAAGACGCTGGAGAAGCAGGCTGTGAGCAGGCTGGATCGTTCCAGGTCCTGCAGCGGTGGCTTCACTCTGCTAAGAGAAGAAACACGTGCGGATTGGAGGGCTGAGGCGGGACTGACGCGCTAATGTTGGCGTCAGGCTCCCAGGACATGGAAACACCTGAGGGGGCTCCAACTGGTGGGTGGCAGACGAGAACAGGTCAGGGGGCGGTGGAGGGAGCTGGTGCTGCCTTCTCTCATACCAACAGGCAGGGACTTAGTGCAGTCTGCAGCTGTCTGCTGTGACCCCACCAGGACTCACCAGCTGGGGCAGAGAGCACTGCGCTTCACCGAGAAATGACATCCCACAAACGGCACGGACGGGAGACTAGAGCCTGCTGGCACCAAAGTGCCTCTGAACCAAGTGGCCACAGTGCAAAGGAGCCTGCCAGTCCTGTCCCGCTGGGGGCAAAGAGACTCTTCCACCACAGCTGTCTGCACTGCGGCTGCACAGTCCAGGCCAGCAGAGAGATGCTGCATCAGCCCGCAGCAGGGCAGAATCCAGGCAGGGATCCAAGCCCTGCCCCTTGCCCAGGGCTCTCAGCCTGCTGGACAGGGCACCCAGCTGTGTGCAGGGGGGGAGGAAGGTGGGGACAGCCCAGACAGCATTAACCTCTTCACCCCCACTGCCAGAGCATGGCCCCAGCACATGCAATGAGGTGCCAGGTGACTACTTGCCCCCTGCAGGACAGAGCCACGCCCCTCGTGGCAGGTGGCAGCTACGCCCACTGCTGACGCAAATCACCCCCCTCCGCCCCAGCAGAGACGGGATCGTGGCCAATGCCGTCGCCTGCCCCGCTGTCAGGAAGCCAGTGCCCAGTGGGGAGAGCCGCTCCAGCGCCTGCCCTGCCTCCCCCTCCCATTCCTGGGGAACCTATTGAGCCACCAGCGAGAGCCCAGCTCCAGCCCGCAGCATCTGCCACCTCCGGACGCCTGATGGGCAGGCTTCTGGGCAGCTCAGAGCAGGGCACCAGCGGCGCTGAGAGAGAGCCCCCCATGGCACAGGCAGTGCCACGGGCCAGGGCTCGGCCTGCCCAACTTCTCAGCCACAGGGGGTCGCTGAGCTGCCGGTGTGACGCAGCTGGCACAGCTGGCAGTGACTCCGGTCACTCCCCTCCAGCAGCACCCAACTGCCCCTCCCCCCAGTGCCATCTCCTGCGGGGTCCCAGAGGGGACCAGTCCTAACCCCCTCACTCCCTCCCCCACATCTTCCTAAGGCCACGTGGAGAGGTCGCCAGGCACCGAAGGATCCTCCACCATCTACCCACTGGTGCCAGCCCACATGCACCAGCACCATCACCTGCTGCCACGTGCCCGGCGGAATCAGAAGATGGGGGAGGAGCAGAGGGGGGAATGCCCTGGAGAACTGGCCATGCCAAGAGGCTGGCGTGTCTGGCTGCACACAGCACTGGCTGGGCCGGGCAGGCTGGGTACCTCATCTCCATGATGGTGAGCATCGCTTGCTGACGCACCATGTCGGTCAGGGAGTCGACGGACTCGTGCTGAAGCATCTCCTGGGGAGACAATGTGGGGAAATGCCAGCCAGGCTCCAAGCTCCTTCAAGGCTCCGACTGGGGAGCAAAGCGCAGGGCCTGCAACATGTGGGCTCGGCAGCCATGTCGTCCTACTGTGGACTTGATGGTGTGCAGGGCTCCAGCCGGGGAGCGCAGTGCAGGGCCTGTGGTCAGTGCCCCAGTGTCACGCGCCAGTGCACTGAAAGGCTCCATCAGCATTAGCACCCAGGGACACCACCTGAGATCAGGCCCCCTTGTGCCCGGTGCTGCACACACACAGTGAGAGCCAGTCCCTGCCCCAGAGAACTCACGAGCTAACTAGAAGAGACAAGGCATGGAAGGGAAACTGAGGCACAGAGGGGGAAGTGACTTGCCCAAAGTCTTACTGCAGAACTGGGAGTAGAACCCAGGTGTGCTGAGCCCCAGCCCACTGGACCACCCACCAGCCCACGCTGTCCCACGTTCAGGGAAGGGAGGTGAGCTCTGGAAAGCTTTCTGCAGTGCTGGAGAGCAAAGACTTGCCAAATCTATGGAGCAGATTTGTTGCTAGTTCCCTAGTGGGCACTGACTGCAGAGTGTTGGGGCTCTGGGCAGGGAGACTGGCGTATACAAAGCGACCCGGTGACTTGGGAAGCTGGGTGCAAGGGAACAATCTACATTTCCATACAGTTCTATGTTTAGGAACAAAGAATGCAGGCCACACTCACAGCATGGGGGGCTCTAACCTGGGAAGCGGTGACTCTGGAAAAGACTTGGCAGTCAGGGTAATCAGCTGCCCATGAGCGCCCAGTGTGACGCTGGGGCCAAAAGGGCTAATGCCATCCTGGGATGTAGAAACAGGGCAAACTCCAGTTGTTAGAGAGGTTATTTTCCCTCTGTATTTGGCACTGGTGCGACCGCTGCTGGGATCCTGTGTCCAGGTCCGGTGCCCACAATTCAAGGAGAATGTTGATAAATTGGAGAAGGGTCAGAGAAGAGCCACAAGAGTGATTGGAGGATTGGGAAACATGCCTGACAGTGAGAGACTCAAGGAGCTCAATTAGTTCAGCTGAACGAAGGGAAGGTTACAGGGTGACTTGATGACAGTCTGTAAGTACCTACACGGGGAGCAAATATTTGATAATGGGCTCTTCAGTCTAACAGACAAACGTCTAACACGATCCAATGATTGGTAGCTCAAGTTAGACAAATCTGCAGAGATCTCCAGGCCAATCACTAAACCCGCCAGGTAACACAGCCCCAGTGTGTGTTTTACTCACCGTTATCTTCTCTACTAGCAGGGCTTTGCGGTCCATATTTATTTCTGGGCTCCATGCCACGATGTGTATGACGAGGTTGAGGATGGAATTCAAAAAATTCATTTTCTGGGCCTCGTCCTACGCCCCGCAGAGATGAGACACAAACAGGAAGGTTAGCGTGGAAAGGAGCTGCCAGTGGGATAGATATTAGAAAGCTTCCCCCCAGTGCTGCTCAGGCTTTGATATGCCGAGTGGCAGAAGGCCATTCATCTGGTAACAGGAGTGACTATCTGGGGAGGGCAGGGCAGCTCTGTGTGAAACCGGACTAGAGAGGGAGCAGATCTCACGGGGTAGGTGTCCAAAGAGGAACTGCAACATGGGGGCTAGGCAGCCAGACAGTGTTACTGGGGGCTTGACAGAGTGGGAGGAACAGCTGGGTGGGACACCCTGACACCCCAATATTCGCCACTGTCATGTCATTAGGACATGTTTTGTACAAAGTACGTATTGTAAGGTATCATTCTAAAAGTCTTTATCTGCTAGACATTAATGTCTCATTGGATTGTATGTGCTATCGTTGTATGTGAAATTATGAAGTTCAGCTATGTCTGTGTTCCTGAAACACGTTGTGAGGTTCAAAACAGCCTTTCAGGTACAACAGTAAAAACGCCAAACAATGGCTTATTGAGGAAATGCACATAAGCAGCAGGGTTAGCCCAGGAACTGTCCACAATAGAAACCTCTCCGAGAGAACGCTACACAATGGGAACCGTTGGACCCAGGTCACAGCAAAAGAGTTTTCCAGCGGGTGGGAAGAGGAGATAAAAGGGGAACAATGACATCGGGGGGGGACCTCACGCTCCCTGCAATAAGACACATGGAAACACCTGAGGGACAAAGATTGAACTATGAGAAGTGATGGTGCCAGGCTGGAGAGAGATTCCTAGCCTGTGTAAGAAAACCTGGGAAATCCAAGCTGCAAAGCCAAGGCAGCTTGTCCCTTAAGAATCTGCCCACCTGTTTATCACTCAGGGTGAGAATTTGCTCATGTAGAGCCTATCTATCCAGTGTGGAAAGCTTAGTTTGCGTGTTGTGTTTATTTACTAATGCAATCTGCTTTGTACCGTTTGCTATCTCTTATAACCACTTACAAGCTACCTCTTGTAGTTAATAATCTTATTGCTTGTTTATACCATAACCCAGTTTGTGCAATTAGCAACTGGGGGGAGGGGCAAAGAGTTGTGCATACCTCTCTCCACATGGAGGGAGGGGGCGAATTTCATAAAACCTTTGGGTCTGTACTCCAAAGGAGGTGGGCACCAGAGTACTGGGACAAGCCCTTTCACCTGAGTCTTCCCAGAGCTGATCTCAGTGTCTGTGTCTTTCTGCAGCTGGGCGTGGCCCTGCCTGAGTGTATGGCTGGAAGAGGCTTGTGAGCCTAGCCCAGCAAGACGAGGTAAAGGGGGCCCAGGCTGGCAGAACAGGTGGGCTCGGTGGTAGCCCGGTACAGCAGGTGGCACCTCAAAGGGGGGCAACCCGTCACACTAGGGACTGTAACTCAAGACGGGACTTTTTAAAATGCTGTAGTTTAAACAGGAATTATTTGGGGGCAGGTCCCTGGCCTGTGTTATACAGGAGGTCACAGTGGTTCCGTCTGGCCTTAGAATCCATGCATCATCTGGAGAAGGGCAGATGTGCATGTGGACAGGGCACTAGCTGACAGGTCAGAGGAGGGCTCTTGGTACCTGGTCATTGCCCTTCAGAAAGGAGTCTATGCATTCCAGGGCCTCTCTCTCCTTCCAGTTGTGCCCCTTAAAGCAGGCGGTGCTACATGGCCATGGTGAATCTGATCAAAGACAGAGCAGTGGTAATACCTGGGTCTGCCAAGCTGCAGTCTGGGTGACAGAGATCTTAGAGAAAACCCTTGCCCCCACTCCCGCCCCAGCAGGGGAGCAGGGTCTGGCACAGCGATCCCTGGCTTCCCCACCTCTTTGCTGCCCAGCCCAGCAAAGACCCAGTCGGAGCCCTGGTTCCCAGCGGCCACCCCACTTCCCCGCCCAGCATGCAGGCTCAGTCTGGGGATTTGGGGAGCGCCACACCTGGAAGGAGGGACGATGTCAGGCCATGAGGGGTGTCCCCACTCTCCGGCCCATTGCTGGAGGGGGCGGAGGGACTGGGAGTGAATCGGTCTGGTCCTTGCAGCAGGAGAGAGAACTGCTGCCCAGTCTGCATGGGATATGGGGACCCAGGGCCTGCCCGTTCTGCTTGTTCTGACTGCCTCTCCTGCCACCAACAATCAGCCAGAGGCACTGGGCCCCCATCGTCAACACTCCCCCCAAATGCCCTGTGCTGCGACATGCGACAAAGGAGCCAACAGATGGGGCTGCAACATCAGGGAGCATCTTACGCTCTGGCCGGCGCCCTGCAATCCTAGGCTTTAACAACCCACCGTGCACCAAGCATCCCCTTCGACTGGTGGAAAACATCCTCCGACCCAGCAGCGTGACAGATCGGGGTGGGCGATTCAGTCAGTCTCCACCTGATGCTTCTGCCGCTATGCCCCGATCAGCTTTAGTGGCTGCAGCTGCTGCCAGCAGGAGGGGCCATTCCCCCCTGCCTGGGTTTTCCTGTCTCTCCATCTCGTGGCAACCCAGAGCAGTACAAGGTCTATGGAGTCTTCTCCCCACAATGACACCCTAGTCTTGCCCCCCCAACCCCCACAGGGGCCAAGTCCCACCCCAATGCAGGGCCATGGCCCCAGCCATTTTTGCAGCCCCCTCCGCCCACCCAGAAGGCGCCCACTCACCGGGATGGCGCGCACACTGCTGCTGCTGCCATTCCCTCCTCTGCCGACTCTTCCCTGGGGGAGGTTTTGTCTCCTCCCAGGCACGCCTGGGCTCTGGGCGGCCCTCCTCAGCCATCCTACAAGAAGCCAGGACAAGGCATTGCTTGTGAGTGACGAGAGGCGATTGCCCCGTTCAGCATCAGGGCCAGCCCAGTTATTTCTGTCCCACCAGCACCTACAGATGCCAGCTGAGCTCAGGGCCCTGTTGCACCAGGTGCTGCAGACAATCGCTGGGCTGGAGGGCTCAGACTCTAACTAGCCAAGGCAGCCAGCAGGGAAACAAGGGAAGGGATGTGCTCAAAGTCACCCAGGATTAGAACCCAGGTGTCTGAACTCCCAGGCCAGCAGCCCATCCCACAGGCCAAACGGCCTCCTCTGGGTCACTCCCACCTCTCCTTCTCCTGGTTCACAAGCTGCACAGCAGACAGGCTGGATCCAACCACTCAGGATTCTTCCTGCCCAATGAAATGACCCTGATCCCTTCCCCAAGGAATATTGGGGCCGTGGCAGTTCGCAGGTGGGCGAGGCCAGCGGGGTGGGGGAGGTGGGGCGGGCTCGTGAGCAGCAGGAGTTGCTCAGACACACCCGTGAAGGGGCAGGAGCAGAAGGCAGGAGAGCGGCAGGGAGGCTGGTACCTTCTCATGCAACCTCGGTGTGGCTGGCGATGCAATGGAAAAGCAGAGGCGGGCAATAGAAGATTCTCCTACCTGGAGTCAGGAGTGGACAGAAGCTGGCGTGTATATGGGCCACCCACTTTCTGCTGCCGGTGGCGGAGCTGAAATGGCTGGTTCAGCTTTCCCAGCGGCACGTGCCAGCTCTCGCTCTGCCAGAGCCAAGCCTGGCAGTGAGGGGATGAGGCTGTGCCAGCCAGCAGGGGGCGTGTCACAATGGGCAGGCGAGTCACAAGCCAGTCAATGTGTGACTGCCCAGCCATGGGCTGCCCCAGCCCAGACTAGTTCTGGCCTGGCCGGGGCTTTAGAGCCTCTCCTTCCCCACCGGAGTCATGGGAGGGACCTTCCGCTCCCCACAGTCACAGACTTTAGGCCGGAAGGGACCGCTCAGGTCATCTAGTCCCAGCTTCTGCGGACCCCAGGCCAGAGCCCCTCCCCGCGTCCATACAGCTGGAGCCGGGGGCGGGGGGGAGGTCTCCAGATCCCCGAGTGGGAGAATCAGTTCCATCCCGGTTCCTCCTCCTTGTGACAGCGCAGAACAGGGGTTCCCGAACGCTCCCCTCCCCCAGCTCCCAGCCCACGCGGGCGGCTCTTTGTGCTTGCCCAAGCTGCTGGGCGCCTTGGCCGTAGGATGTAAAATGGCCCCATCTCTGCTTCCCCTCCCACCGCGGCAACAACACAGAAACTGCTTTCATAGCACACCCCCCCCGCCCCCGCCCAACTGAGTCTCAGGCCTTGCTAGCCGCTCAGTGCCATGGCAGCCCCAGGAGATGATTGCTGCGGGAGTCTCGGCTCAGGGGGAGGCAGTGACTCCTAGAAGCAGGGAGAGCAGCAGCACCATAGATCAGGGAGGTCTGACAATGCCAGTGGCTGGCTGGAGTCTGACAGCCCAGGCACCCAGAGCAGACAGTCAAAGGCCAAACCCCTCTCACCACCAGTTCTGTAGCTCCCCCTTGCCTTTGGTCTGTCTTAGGCACCATCCTGGCCCTCATCCCCATGGCATCAGAGCACTGTCCAACCTCGATTGCATTTATTCTAACCTCCCCCTGCAGGGCAGGGCCTGGCTGCTACCTCCACTGAACAGACAGGAAACTGCAGCACAGAGGGAATAAGGGATTTGCCCGAGGCCACACAGAGCATCTGTGGCAGAGCTGGGAATTGACTATGGGTCTCCTGGGTCCCAGGCTGGCACCTTCTCTTCCAACCTCCTGCCCCCTTTGCCCCTGGTTCAGTGTGAGCTGTGAGAGCTCTCTGGGGCACAGGAGCTGGCTGGTGCCCAGATGGAACTACATTGCCTATTGCACATATCTCGCTTTTCCCAAACATTGAGTCTGCTGCTACAACCATACCAGGGCCCGCCAGGATCCTTGCAGCTGGTCAGTGCTAAGTTTTGAACTGTGCTAAGTAGGGAAGACAAACTAGATCTTCCATCACTAGCGCAGCTCTGTGTTACTGGGGACTCACTGCTGGCTCAACCCAACCAGCCCTCCTCACACGGAGCCTGTAAATCCTCCAGCCCTGCTGTTCTCCTTTGTATTTCGGCAGTGCCCAGAGGGCTCAGTCCCGGATCAGGGCCCTGCAGTGCTAGACATTGTACACACACAGCCCGATTCCCCCCACGCTTGGTCTCCTGAATGGCTCCTGCCCCAAGGAGGGACGGCTCTATTCCTCACCCAATGTCTCCTGCTGGCAGAGATGCTCTGAGAGACGTCTACGCTCTGGGTCTCTGGGCTTCCCGGGCTGGGAGGCAAGCGTGGCTGTCTCCGGGCGGTTCTGCTGACTCTCCAGCAGCTGCACTTCAGGTGTCCTAATGCAGCCCTAGTCCTCTCCAGTGCTCAGGGGCACTGTCCTGGCATCGGACTGTCCTGATAAATAGAACAATGGCTCCTGGCACCCTGAGAATTCCTGTTCCCCTGGCAACCTCAGTGCCATTTCCTATGGAAGTGATGGTGTCAGCAAAGGTGATGGAGGTGGTCAGGCCTAGTGGTTGGAGCTGGACTCAGGGGGCGGGGCAGGGCATGGGTGGAGCAAGGCTGGACGAGACCAGGGCTGGAGTAGGACTAGGAACAGGGCTGGAGCAGGCTCAGCCTGTTGCCTATGTCAGGCAGGAGCGAGTTCCTGGCCCTGGAGTGATGTTGAGCAGACTGAGCTGCTGCTGTGAGACTGATATACCTGCTCTGGGAGACACAAGGCCAGTTCCTGGCTTGTGGATTAGCTGGAGCCCAGCACAGGAGGGAATCAGCACCTTACAGATGGCTCCCGGGACGCTTGGCTCCCGGCCCTCTGGGTATTGACATGCCAGGTGCAGGGGGCAAGGTGCAGCGCCAGGGAGGAGATTGGGGAGGCAGGAGCACTGAGGTGGGGCTGAGCGGGCAGGTGCTGAGGAGCTGCGGCTGGCTGGCCAGCAGAGAGGAGGAGCAGCAGCTCGGCTCTGGAGGGCCCAGCTGCAGCTCCACACAGGGCGCTGCCAGAGCCTGGCAGGCGGCTGGCTGAAGTGGCACTTTGTGATCTGGCACGGGCGGGAGCTAGCTCCCCACAGCTGAACGCTCCGCAGCACCGGTGGATTCAGATCCAAACCAGGATCTGGCTCCAAATTCACAGCTGGCCCCTTCCCCCGATCTGGAGCAGCTCGCACCGTCTGGGGGTGGTTGATTTCACAAGAGAGGGGGCTTCCCACAGACTCTCCAACTCCCTCACTGTGAGGAAGTGGGACTGTTCTTAATGTTTCCTCTGAATACTGTAGGGGTGCCTCAGCTTCCCCTATGCATTTCTTAAGTCTCTAGGTGTGGGGATAAAGGCCAGTGTGCATAAATGGCCAACACTCTGTCTCCTGGCAACTAATGTCCGGGCCCTTCCCCCCTGCAAGGGGATAGCTAAAGGTGTTGGAGAACAAAGAGATCAGGTGACCTCCTGGCCCGGGAAAGACACAAAGGCCAGAGAAAGGGGCTGGAGAGTTTCAGTTTGGAGCTGGCTGGGGACGAGGAGTGAAGTGCAGATGTGGGTGTCTGGCTCACTGCCCCCCAAAATGGACCCAGCTGAGGGGTCCTGTTCTCTGTACCTACAAGCTGTTTTAGACCATGTTTCTATCATCTAATAAACCTCTGTTTTACTGGCTGGCTAAGAGTCACGTCTGACTGCGAAGTGGGGGTGCAGGACTCTCTGGCTTCCCCAGGACCCCACCTGGGCGGACTCGCTGTGGGAAGTGCAAGGAGGGGCAGAGGATGCTGAATGCTCCAAGGTCAGACCCAGGAAGGTGAAAGCCCTTTGAGTTTCTGGCCCAGAAGACAGTCTGCTCACAGAGAGGAGACTTCACCAGAGTCCTGAGTGGCTTCATAGGGAGCAGCTCCAGAGCATTGTCTGGGGACTCCATGACACACACCTCTCATGCTTCTTCCCATTTGCCTTTAATCACCCCCACATGGCCCATGTTGGCCACCAGCTACCTCCCTGTCTGGACCCTTACCTGGCCCCATCATGGCAGTGGCTGAGCACACGGGTGTTGTTGTATTTAGGCTCTCAACCCCCCGCATGGAGCAGGGACCTGTTCTCCCTAGTTTGCTGAGGCCCAGAGCGACAGGGACTCACCTGATCTCACACAGAAGACTTACAGCAGAGCTGGGAACTGAACACCGCTCTCTTGAATCCCAGCCCAATGCCTCATCTACCAGCCTGTGTCGCCTTCCCGTGCCCTGCCACCAGCCCCGCCAAACCCTCCTCCCTGTCTCCGTTAGGGTGACCAGACGTCCCGATTTTATCGGGACAGTCCCGATTTTAGGGGACTTGTCCCGCGTCCCGACCTTACATCGGTCGGGACGCACTTTGTCCCGATATCGGGGGGGACCGCGGCACTGCTCACGTCTTCTTCCGGGCCCTGGGGCAGTGCAGTTGAGTTTCTGCTGGGCTGGCCGGCCGGCAGACGCCTGCAGAGTGCTGCAGCCCCACTCCCCAGGCACGCACAAAGGCAGGGGCGGGGCTTGTAGGCACCAGCAACGAGCCCCCCCGCCCCTCAACCTGACCCGTGCCGGAGCTACGCAGACAGGAGCCAGAGGGACGCTCCCTCCTCCTCCCGCTGCCAGCCCTGTGAACATGGCTGCAGCACGGCCCCGCTTCTCCCTCCTGCTCCTCGCCCTAGTTGCCCTGCTCCTGCCCGCACAGTGGCCCCTCTGCTTGGCCGCCAAGCATCTGGACCGGTGCTTCGCTGAGTGCAAGCGCTGCACCGACCCAGAGTGCAGCAGTAAGTGGGTGCGGGGTGCTGGGGTCCCCGGACGGGACCTGCCTGCTGGATCCTGAGGCTAGCACTGCGGGGGGGGCTGTGCCAGGCAGGCTCTGGGAGGGAGGACGGGGGGGGTCCGATGCTGCTCTGGGTAGCCCGTGCGGGATGGGATGATGATGGTGCAGGGACGGAAGACCCATGGGGAGGCCGGGGTGGAGGCAGTGCTCTCGTGGCCGGCCCTCGGGCAGGGCCATGGGGCCGCACTTGTGGGCACCGCGATCCGGCCATGAACCGGATGTTTTTCCGTCCCTTTAAAGGGCCAGTAGCCCAGCGTCCTGTCGGGCGGGTTCTCCCACACGTCCCGGTCCAGCCCCAGTGCGGGATGTGAGGGGAGGCCTGTGTTTGGTCATCGGCTCCCCAGCCCCATCTGCAGCGTTGGTACGTTCCAAGCGGAGCGGGAGGGGAGGCAGTTGGCCGAGAGCGGGTGGAGGGAGGGGGCTGGGGGACGTGGCCTGACGCACCCTCTGGTGCTGGGGGGGGGGGGTTTCAGGCGCGCACAGGGGAGGGGCTTGTTCCACCCCCCCCCCCCGCGTCCTGATTTTTCACTTCTGTCATCTGGTCACCCTAGTCTCCGTCCCCTCCGGGCTGGACTGGTGTGACCCCTTCTGTCTGGCCATCGCAGACTCCCTCCTGTGCGCATGCCGCTGCCCACTTCCTCACTGGCACCAGGCTACACAGTCGGCACCGGGGCACTTGGTAGACGTGCGCCGCCCAGCCAGGAGCTCGGGGAAGGCTCGGTGTGGCTGGCGCTGCAATGGAAAAGCAGAGGCGGGCAATAGAAGATTCTCCTACCTGGAGTCAGGAGTGGACAGAAGCTGGCGTGTATATGGGCCACCCACTTTCTGCTGCCGGTGGCGGAGCTGAAACGGCTGGATCAGCTTTCCCAGCGGCACGTGCCAGCTCTCGCTCTGCCAGAGCCAAGCCTGGCAATGAGGGGATGAGGCTTTGGCAGCCAGCAGGGGGCATGTCACAATGGGCAGGCGAGTCACAAGCCAGCCAATGTGTGACTGCCCAGCCATGGGATGCCCCAGCCCAGATTAGTTTTGGCCTGGCCAGGGCTTTAGAGCCTGTCCTTCCCCACCGGGGTCATGGGAGGGACCTGTGGTGGGTTGGATCACAGAAACCCCCCGGGAGCTGCCACCTGATGTGCCAAGACTACCTCTGCTCCTGTTTTCCCTGCCAGCTTGGGGCCCCAGAACCCTGTCTTGCTGAGCCAGACACTCCCGTCTGCTCCAACACAGACCCAGGGTCTGAATTACTTGCCCCAATGCTGCAGGTTTACCTGAAAACAGCTCACAGAAGTGTGCTGGTCTTTAGCACTCAGATGCCCAACCCCCATGGGGTCTAAACCCAAATAAATCCGTTTTACCCTGTATAAAGCGAATGCAGGGTAAACTTATAAATTGTTCACCCTCTATAACACTGATAGAGAGATATGCACAGTTGTTTGCTCCCCCAGGTATTAATACATACTCTGAGTAAATTAATAAGTAAAAAGTGATTTTATTAAATACAGAAAGTAGGATTTAAGTGGTTCCAAGTAGAAACAGATAGAACAAAGTAAGTCACCAAGCAAAATAACATAAAATGCACAAATCTATGTCTAATCAAACTAAATACAGATAATCTCACCCTCAGAGATGCTTCAGTAAGTTTTTTCCTCAGACTGGACATCTTCCAGGCCTGGGCACAATTCTTTCCCCTGGTACAGCTCTTGTTGCAGCTCAGGTGATAGCTAGGGGATTCTTCATGATGGCTGTCTCCTCTCTTCCACCCCCTTATACAACTTTTGCATAAGGCGGGAATCCTTTTGTCCCTCTCTGAGTTCCCACCCCCTCCTTCTCAAGGGAAAGACACCAGGTTAAAGATGGATTCCAGTTCAAGGGACATGATCACATGTCACTGCAAGACTTCATTACCCACTTGCCAGCACACAGGTATAAAGGAAGACTTACAGGTAAAACACAGCCATTTGCAGACAATGGTCCTAGTTAATGGGAGGTTTCAGAGTAGCAGCCGTGTTAGTCTATATCCACAAAAATAACAGGAGTACTTGTGGCACCTTAGAGACTAACAAATTTATTAGAGCATAAGCTTTCGTG
>NW_027053282.1:0-41498 GCF_011386835.1 Chrysemys picta bellii
CCCCCCCAAAAGGAAACTTAAATCACACCCAAAAGAAGGGGTAAATTTAGCCATAAATGAGACAGACACACATGAACTTAACAAACAATATACACATCCCACCAACTACAGCCAGAATATTCCCCTTTTCCACACATCTCTGTGGGGACTCACCATCTTTCAGAGCTCCTGCCTCTACTCCCCTGCTGCCAAAGACTGAATTACCTCAGCCATAGGGAGAAACCCAACTTAAATAGTGCCCCAGGCGCCTCCCCTTTCCTCACCATCTCTTGGGAGGCCACAACAGCTGTAAAATAGAGGTAGCAGGGACATAGCAGCTCATTTCCAGGACAACACCAATAGAAGGAGGAACTGTTAAGCAGAACAGGTCTTGGCTGTGGATCTGAAGACTCGGGATTTCAATCATACTCATGATCCATGTGAGACTGAAAAAAATATGCACATGTAGAAAAGTTAGTGGGAGGGCCCTGCTGTAACTGCTGGCTTCATTTTAAGTAGGAGAAAAGGACGGTCTAGTAGGTAGGATACTGAACTGAGCCTGGGAAGTCATGGGTTCTATTCCTACCTCAACCACAAAGGCCCAGATTTGACCTCAAAGGTATTTAGATGCTTAACTCCCACTGATTTCAATGGGAGTTAAGTGCCTAAATACATTTAAGAATCTGGGCCAAGTTTCCCTAGGTGACCCTGGGCTAGTCACTGAATTTCCCAGACCCCCTATCAACTAAGAAGAACACTTCCCTACTTCACATGCATTGCACGGGGAGAATCCCTTAATAATCACGAGGTGCACGGAGACTGCAGTGATGGGGGCCAGAGAAGTACCTAGACTGATTGAGGTTTACCTGGATTCCTTATGCCAGTCCCAGGGTTACAGACAACCCAGGATCTGTGATCAGGTAACAGGGTTTATTTCCTTATTCGCCGTCACATCCGAAGGAAAACAGAGCGAATTCTGAGCCCCTCAAGTCACACCGGAGTCAGGTCCGGCCTCACCGATCTCTACATGGAACCGCTGCAGCTGCGCCGCGGCAGCACTTCAGCCCGGCCGCTCAGCACAGCGGCAGGAGCGGCTCCCCCGCCGCTGTAGTGAAGCCACCATCCCGAGCGATGCCAGCAGAGGCGATGCACTGGGTGGGGGGGGCACGCACAGTCGGGTGCCCCCCCCCCCAATTTCTGCCAGGGTTTGCTGGCACCGCTTGGTCACATCCCCTCCCCCCCCCCAACTCCCTCCCTGCAGCATCGCAGCTGCCCGAGCCTCCGAGCTGCGCCCCCCCCCCCTCCGTAGGAGCAACAGCTGGGAGCTCCCGGGAGGGGCCGCTGCTTTCCAGGAGGGCAGACTGGGGATGGGGGTGGGGGGAGCCTGCGAGACTCGAGCAGTTCAAAGCGCAGCCAAACTTTTCCATTGTGCCCCCGGCAGGCTCGGGCGGCAGCTAGCGAGAGGAGAACGCCGCCCGGCCAGAAGAAAAGCGCCGCGCGCTGTGCAAGGCCCCCCTCCCTCCCCGCAGGGGGGTTGGTCCAATCCAAGCTGTCACCTCACCCACCTCGTGCTCTGAAGGGCGAATTCAAACGCCCAAAGCGGCTCCCTCAGGCCAGAGCCCCAGGCCGGGACCCTGTGGCCAGGCTCTGTCCCTCCAGCGCAGAGCGCGTCTCTCTCTGGAGACAGAGGTGTCCGGTCAGCCAGAGCCCCGCCAGCCCCACGCTGCGGAGACCAGGCACCCGCTGGGGAGGCGGGGCCTCCTCACAGGGCGGGTAGCCTGGAGCTCGGCCACTCGGGGGAGAGGCTCAATTGGTCTGGCCCCTCCCAGCGCTCCTGTCCCCTAGCTGCGAACGGGGCGTAGCAAGCCCAGCACGAGCCCGCCTTACCCTAGCCTGGGCGCGGCCGGGGTCGGGACGGGTGTTATGCCCCGCCCCTGCGCCGCCCGGACCAATAGGAGCTCAACATGCCTCTGGCTCGAAAAAGGGGAGGGGATGCCGCCGGGTTTTGCCAGGGCTGCTCCTGTAAAGGGGCTGCCGGAACCTACTGCGCGTGCGCTTCCCCCGCCAGATGGCTGTAATGAGCCGCCGTGACCACCCGGTGGCAGCAAAGGGACTGTAGAGACCCCTGTTTCGGGAGCTGCATAGGGGATATTGGTGGGCACCAGGTTGCTCTATGCAGGGTGATCCTCTATATAGGAAAAACTAAGGACCTCACCCTCCCTCTGCGGGGAAGCAGTGGGACTCTCTGCGTGGGGACTAAACAGGTACTAGTGTGTAGGGACTGGGGAGGTGGGAAAGCATGGATGCTTCAGGCTCAACTATACTGTCAGATAGGATTCTGAGCAGGGTCACCTGCAAGTGCACAGGGATTCCCACCCACCCCAGTCCCACCATCCATCTACGGGACGGGGGAAGGTACCTCTCCCTAGGGTCAACAGAAGATATCCTTGCATAGGACAAGAGGCCCCCATTCACTGTTTATTTCCCCCCACACTATCTCTCACCCAGAGTCCAGTCTCCCTCTGCTGCCATGAAGCATCATTTCCTGCACTGTCCAGCCTCCAGCCAAGGGCTCAGAACATCCTGGCTTCTTTCTCCACCATGCAGGAGGGTTTCTCTTTCTTGGGCCAGCACCGCCGCCTGGGCTCTGCCCTGTCTGGGGGAACTGCGGTCACTGCCCCACAGAACTCCACGCCCCACTGGAACACATTTAATGCAGCCAGAGAATAACCATCTAGGCAGGCAGGGAACAGGGCTTCTGTGCACAATGGTGCAGAGCCCACAGCTGGGATCGTAAATTTACAAGTACTTTGGAAGTAATAAGATAGTGGCACTGATGTTTGGGCAGACAGGCACATTTCCTGAGCTCTCCCCTTCCACACTGTTCATCACTTCAGTCGGTATCATCAAGCGACTGCAAGCTCGAAGGTTCCAAGCCAGCAGGTATTTCAAGCGACTCCATTCAAGGGTATCTGGACATTATTTCCAGCCTGCATTTCAGTATTTAACTTCTTGTTTAAGAGTCTGGGACAATGTACACTCCAGGAAAGAATCAACTGGACAAATTCATTAAATTGGACAGTGGAGTTGCACCAGGACAAAACCGCACAGTCACCACTGAACTAAACTAACCTGATCAAGCAAAACTAGAACCTTTCACAAGAGTTTGTAGAAGAGCAGTTTGCTGCTATTTCTGTAAAAAGGCCAAAGTAGCAATTTAAAAATAAATCAAATCAATTTGGTCCTGTAAATAGTCACCCTTTTTACAGTTCTGTCTAGAAACACAAAACCAGACAAATAATTCTACTTGACAGGAATTTTGCGTTTTTGCCTGTGAGAGTCCCTCGCCATAAAACTACCTTTGAAGTCACGGGGCATTCAGGCCCATGATACTTTTGCACTTCAGACTCCCCAGGGCTTTGATGAGAGCTTTGGTGGCAGAAGGAAAGTTAACTATATAATTATTCAATCTATTTAACAGAATTAGGCCCAAATGAAAGCTCTAGTTTTAATTAAACGATAGAAAACAGTCATACATACTCCCTTCACTGTGGTCGCCCCATAGAGACCAATCACTAAGGGACCCCTTCTGCGAGGTCTTGTCAGTAGCAGCAAGGACCTGCTTGAAATATCTAGCGGTTCCGCTTGTAATTAACAAACACACTGGCTCAAGCTCCCACCAAGAAGCCTGGGGAAAACTAAATCCCCCTCCTTAAGGCACCCTTAACAGGCAAATTTTCTGTCACAAGTAACTGTGTATGAAACAAAGAAAACTTATAAGAGAAAAGGGACAGCATTCATATGGGAAACAATAAATCAACTGCATAGTGAATGAATACTAAGCAAAACCCCCACTTCCACAGTGCATTGGGCAATGTCCTTTGCCTCAGTTTCCCCACCTGCAGATCTGACAGTCCGATGAACAAATACTCCTTTAGCACACCACTTCCCTCCTTTTCCTCCTGCTGGCCTCCATTCATGGTTTGCAGTCAGAAGTTAGTACTGTTCCCAGGACAGCATCTCTCACAGCCACTACTGTCTTCAGCCACAATATAAAGGTTGAGTTCTGAGGCTCTATTACATAACCCAGCTCTCAGTGATTCCAGGTCTGGTAGCTGCGCTGTGGAGTGCACTCAGCTATATTATTATACTATCCAGCCTCAGCAGAGAAAGGCTCAAGCAATCTGCATGAAGCCAGCCCTTATGATGACACTGGGCTGTTAGCCCTGTATCTACAGTAGACCCTCACAGTTACGAACACTAAACTGATCAGTCAACCACACACCGCATTTGGAACCAGAAGTATGCAATCAAGCAGCAGCAGCGACAAAAAAGGTGGGGGAGGACTAGCAAATACAGTACAGTAGTACTGTGTTAAACGTAAACTACTCACAATAAGAGGGAAAGTTTAAAAAAAGATTTGACAAGATAAGAAAACTCTTTCTGTGCTTGTTTCATTTAAATTAAGATGGTTACAAGCAGAATCTTGTCCTTGGTAAAGTTTCAAAGCTGTATTAAATCAATGTTCAAGTTGTAAACTTTGAAAAGAACACCCATCTCGTTTTGTTCAGTGCTACAAACACTTCAGAGTTAGGAACAACCTCCATTTCCCAAGGCGCATTTGTAACTTTGAGGTTCTACTGTATTGAGTTCCCGGGACCAGTGGCAGCCTCCCCCCAGACTAAGGGGAGGAGCTACTGGACCCAGGGCTCAAATAAATACGGGGGCCAACAAAAGAGAAAACAGGAAAAGGAGTGAGGTCATAGGGTAAAAGCAGGGATCCAGAAGGGAACTGTCAACCCTGTGAATTGCAAATTTACACTGTCCTGCTATGGCATATATCATTTTCTTCCCTTCATCAAGCAATGACTATCTGTATTCAAGGGCCTGATCTCATACACCTGACACAATCAAGTCCCTTGAGCCAAGACTTGTCAGTTGAAAGGAGAATTGGAAATACTCCGTTTCATGAAGCACAGACAGAAGAATGCGCAGCCAAATCCTTCCCCTTCCCATTCCTGCTAGCAGAGCAGAGCTCACCAGAGCCAGAAAGGCACATATTCTGCATGCTGATACCTGTTCCAGATGTTTGTTCCCAGGGCCGCCCGGGGGGGGGGGGGGAGGGGAGGAGGGCAAATGGGGCAATTTGCCCCAGACCCCACAAGGGCCCCCACGAGTTTTTCGGGGACCCTGGAGCGGGGTAGGCCCCCTGAATCCTCTGGGTGGCCCTGTTTGTTCCTATCGCCTGAATCTATCACCATGTGGCTCTTTCTTTCCAGAGCATTTGCAAGCACATCCCCATCATTGACCCAAGGCACCCCGATCGTGGGATGTGTTCGAGGGTCCCTCACCCCTGTTCCTGGGCTTCGTGGGATCTGACTGGAGATCTGCCTCAGAGAAGACTAGAATCCAAGTAAAAAGAAGAACAGGAGGACTTGTGGCACCTTAGAGACTAACAAATTTGTTAGTCTCTAAGGTGCCACAAGTCCTCCTGTTCTTCTTTTTGCGGATACAGACTAACACGGCTGCTACTCTGAAACCTTTCATTATGCACTGCATTTAGCCGTATGGAGTGGAAATCCATCAACCTCAAATTTGTTAGTCTCTAAGGTGCCACAAGTCCTCCTGTTCTTCTTTTTGCGGATACAGACTAACACGGCTGCTACTCTAGAATCCAAGTGTTTCTGAGGGGCAGGTCTGCCCTACCTCAGCGGAGAAGAGACAAATGGGATTCTCAGTTAAATTACTGAAGTGCTGAAAATGTGCCATTCATTAGACCACCCAGGCTAGTGAGAAAAGGGGGCACAGCGCTCCCACAGTCTCAGGTTGCACCCCGGGGATCCCATCACAACTATGTATGTCAGTCAAGCAGCAAGCACCCCACAAAACACATACCACTACAGACAACAAAACTCACCCCAAGGGTCACATAGTCACTCCTCTGTCACCTGGAGAACTCCCTCGCAAAACTCCTGTTAGCTGCTCCTGTCCACTAGCTCCTCTGGTCGGTTAGAAGCATAATTTATTTTAAACCCTGTTCTCCCTGAGTAGCCCCGCCCTCTCATTCAGGGTTGATAGGTGTGTAAGGATGCGGTTCTGGCGGGAACCAACTGAGAGTGCCACTCGTTATGGGGATAAATGGTTATGAAAACCAATACCCCAGTAAAAGAAAAAAGGTTCTCTCGATCCCAAAGGACCAAGCCCCAGACCCAGGTCAATATACAAATCAGAGCTTACCCACAAATCACGCTGTTGCCAATTCTTTAGAATCTAAAATCTAAAGGTTTAGTTATAAAAGGAAAGAGATAGAGATGAGAGCTAGAATTGGTTAAATGGAATCAGTTACGTACAGTAATGGCAAAGTTCTTGGTTCAGGCTTGCAGCAGAGATAGAATAAGCTGCAGGTTCAAATCAAGTCTCTGGAACATCCCCAGCTGGGATGGGTCATCAGTCCTTTGTAGAGCTTCCGTTTGTAGCAAAGTCCCTCCAGAGGTAAGAAGCAGGATTGAAGACAAAATGGAGATGAGGCATCAGCCTTATATAAGTCTTTTCCAGGTGTAAGAACACCTCTTTGTTCTTACTGTGGAAAATTACAGCAAAATGGAGTCTGGAGTCACATGGTCCAGTTCCTGCATACTTTGCTGAGTCTCAAGGCATATTTGACAGGTTTCAGAGTAGCAGCCGTGTTAGTCTGTATCCGCAAAAAGAAGAACAGGAGTACTTGTGGCACCTTAGAGACTAACAAATTTATTAGAGCATAAGCTTTCGAGGACTACAGCCATCCGAAGAAGTGGGCTGTTGTCCACGAAAGCTTATGCGCTAATAAATTTGTTAGTCTCTAAGGTGCCACAAGTACTCCTGTTCTTCTTTTTGCGAAGGCATATTTGGCTTCTCTCAATGGGTCCATTGTATAGTTGATGGTCCTTAATGGGCCATCAAGCAGGCTAGGCAGAGCTAACACCAGCTTGTCTGGGATGTCACCCAGAAGCATAGCATAAGTTTGAAATACAGACAGTATAGAGCCAATATTCATAACTTCAACTACAAAATTGATAAACACGTATAGACAGCATAATCATAACCAGTAAACCATAACCTTGTCTTAGACACCCCATTTGACCCCCTTTATACAAGATTTGGGTGCCACTTCTGGACCTTGGTTGCAACAATGATCTATATGGTCCCAGATTATATCAATAACGTCACACCCCCAACGCAAAACTGATGCAGGAAGGGATGACACAAACATCTCTGACTGAATCCCAAGAGCTCCCCATCCTTGGGTCTGTCTCACTACAGCTAGTATTGGGTTAGAAGCCAGACCAGTGTATAACAGAAATGGTTTATCAAAGTCATGTTTAATAACATGATTGAATGTCTTTACAAACTCAAGGTAAAACTTGGTTAGAACAATAGTGGATTGGATCTGCTCTTGCAGCATGGTTCCTGTATGTCTTGTGTGAACTTGCCAAGAGCTAAAGAAAACCGCTTTACAAGCTCTGGCAAATGTTTGGAACCCAGTCAACATCAAGTCAATGTAGACATTAAGGTTGTTCATAGTACAGGAATCTTGGTATTTAGCCATGAAAGCAATATAGTAGTGTGCCTCAGTTTCCCTTTTCACACAGCACATTAGGTCTGGAATGTCTTTTCCCCTGTGAAAAGTTCCAGTACTGTTTACAGGCATTAACTGTGAAACATCAGTATAACAAGGCCTTTTAACATAAAGTCTGTTCTCATGTATTCCTTTTAACATGTTCAAGGGATCTTCCAAAAGATTAGGCACATTGTACATTTTTACAGTTTGTGGTAATAGCAACACATTAGTTACAAAAATTACCATTAGCAATAACAACAAATTCATTGCAAGTGTCCATCTACAGTCATGTTTGTCATGCCACACCTTTGGCTCAATACCATTGGAGTTGGGGCATTTTCGGGTTAACCTGTGGCTTCCCTTTGCAAAATTCAGTTTTCTCTTTTCTCCTTGTTCTGCAGGATCAAACCCTGATTTCTCTTGCTTAACAGAATTCACTGGCTGATTGGGTGGGCTCTCTGTGCTAACAGCTATTAGCAAGTCCTTCCTCTCCCAGTCAGTCAAGTAATTTGCATCACCACAGACAGGAGCCAGTCCCCCCCCCACCCCCGCCGCCCCGTTTTCATATCCTTAACTGCTATTATTGCCAAAGCTGGACTTTGTCTTAAAGAGATACCACACAAATTCAAAGAGTCTGAGGGTGAGAGTTTGCTTGCTCTCCCCTGCATCCTTAAGCGTTTAGCCATAAAACTGTTCTGCTTTGAAACACCAGTAACCAAATCTGTCCTCAGACCCTAAAGCACAGACTGCTTACTTAAAGAATCAGAATGGAGACATTCCTGTTCCAACACCATTGTTTTCCCCATAAGCTGGTCAAGCACAGCCACTTGGTTATAGGGCTGCTCAACTTTCTTAACACCTTTTATTCCATTTGAGACTTTCTTAAAGCTATCCACATTGGATCTTTCAAAAGGAAAGTCAGTGGATCCATTCACAACAGAAAATTTCTGGCTGTTAGGAATTGAAACTTCCCTGATTAAATCACTTTCACACCCTTCAGTTGCAGTAAACTGCTTGCCCAGATTACCATCATGAGGATTCCTTCCCTTAGGAGCTTCTCTACGCAACAAGTCACCCCTCACAGAAATTCTGCCCCTACCCTCTTCACCTAGGGCTTGCTCTAAAGGAACATTTTCCTGAGCAACAACAGACTCTTTTTCTGGGTCTTACTTACATCCAAGATCGCCTTTGGTCCATCAGGCAGATTTCTACACAATCCCCTTTCAGGCAAACCCAGACAGAGACTTACTAGATAAAAGGTTAGAAGCATTCTCCTTCCCTTTGCCACACACACACAAGCTCAGGAATTTTTTCTACTTGCTACAAGTTTCCACATCATCAGTAGGTAACACAATCAAATTACCTTTCTGCTCTCCTTGTGCCCTGGCTACAATATTACCCTGATCAGACAGAGTTGCTATACCCTTTTCCAACCACACATTAGCATACAAGCACCAGAATTGTCTGGTCTCTGGGATTTTGCTAAGACACTAACTGGATGCAACCTAGTTACAGTGCCATTCTCCCCAGCAGACACAAACTTAGGACCATTTCCTTCCTGGGCTTTAGTTGAATCCAGAACCAACTTTGAGACAGCTACACTATTTTCAACCATCACAGGCTGAAGGCACCTTCTGTCTGCTTCACAGACAAAGAAGAGCTGGAGACACCTTCTTCCTTTATCCCTGCCTTCCCAACAGATAAACTGCTGCTCTTTTCACTACACTGAGCTACTTTTAGCAAATCACAGTTACCTTTTTGAGGTTCACTTCTACAAGCTGTACTAGCCCCCAATATTTCACCCTTTCTTTCTTCAGTTAGGGCTTTAACCTGACCATTTACTTTAATCTGCTCCTGAGAAACATTTTCCTGACCAGTGACATCTTTCTGCTCTTGATCCAATTCCAGATTCACTTCTGAGACATTAGAATAGACATTCAGAAACTCCATTCACAGAAAGAACAGGAGTACTTGTGGCACCTTAGAGACTAACAAATTTATTAGAGACAAACAAATTTGTTAGTCTCTAAGGTGCCACAAGTACTCCTGTTCTTTTTGAGGATACAGACTAACACGGCTGCTACCCTGAAATCCATTCACAGACACACTGCTTTCTTGCACAAACAGCTATTATCCACCAGGTTAGAATCCCCCTCTCCCTGGCCATAGCAAAACTGGTTAAACACAGAAAACTGCTTAGAGTGGGATCTGACTGGAGATCTGCCTCAGAGGAGATTAGAATCCAAGTGTTTCTGAGGGGCAGGTCTGCCCTACCTCAGCGGAGAAGAGACAGACGGGATTCCCAGTTAAATTACTGAAGTGCTGAAAATGTGCCATTCATTAGGGAGGGGCTGTCATCTCAAACGTTCCTTTGCCACCTCCCTTCCTTTTTTTGGCAAAGCAGCAACAACAGCTTCCTAGACTTTAAGGGCAGCAGAGACAATGGGATCATTTGATCTGACCGCCTGTGTAACACAGGCCATAGAATTTCATCCATTTGTCCCTGTAGGGAGCCAAATAACATATGTGGGACTAAGTCTATCTCCCAGAAAGGCCTGCGGACTTGAAGACATCCAGAGATGGAGAATCCACCGCTGCCCTCGGTAGTTTGTTCCAATGAAGCACCAATGAACATGTCAAAGATCTCACCCCCATCAGCTTGGATCATGGTATATCTAGGGGAGCCTCAGGGCCTGTCTACATGGGGAAACTGACCAGCATGGCTATAGGAGAAGAACTTTGGAAGCAGAGGAATAGAACTGCTCTTATTTAGAGCAGGGGGGGTTATACTGAAATATACAGCACGATAAAAAGGTCCCTTAGGTTATGTGCTAACTACTTAGGCTAAACTCTCCGTTCAATCTTGTATTTTGCTGTGACACCAAGTACCTTTCCTAGGCTATGTCTACACTAGCACTTTTGTTGGTAAAACTTTTGTCGGTCGGGGTGTGAAATAAACACATGCCTGACTGACATAAGTTTCACTGACAGAAGCACCATTATGTCGCTGGGAGATGCTCTCCTATTGACATAGCTACCGCCACTCATGGGATGGTTTTATTATGCTGATGGGAGAGAGCTCTCCCGCCAGTATAGAGCGGCTGTGGTACAGCTGTAAGGACTCCAGTGTAGACATAGCCCCAGACCTGGGGAAGAGCTCTGTATAGCTCGAAAGCTTGTTTCTTTCACCAACAAGTTGGTCCACTAAAAGATATCACTGCACCCACCTTTGTCTCTCTAAGGCCCTTCAGTCTGGCAAGTAGTAGTTAACCAGCCTATTGAAAGTGGTCACAGCACAGAGTGGACTCCCACATTGTTACTTTAATCAGCTTTTTCAAAATCCACCAGTAGCAGACAAAGAAGTTCATTTTTATCCACACAAATAAATGTACACCACCAGCATAGAGCAATGTTTTCCCCAAAGAGAAATTAAGACTTTCATTACACAGAGGAAAAATGGTTGCTGTGTCTATCACCACATGCTGGGTACCACCCCCAGCCCCCTGCTTTCTCAAAGGCAATCAGACTCCCTGACTCAAACACTTCTGCTTGTGTTAATGGGTATGTGTTCTTCACTAAAGCTACCATATCACTTGGCTTGTGAACTCCCTGAAGGCAGGGGCTGGACTGTATCTTATGCTTCAGTGCCGTAACATTCTGAAAGCAAAGTGAGTCCTCTGGGGTATTGCAACACAAATGTTATTAATGAACAAATACTGCTTATGTCCCTGTCCAGAGTAGCATGGTGCTTTAAGACATGCGTAATAGCTAGTGTAGTACAGGTAGACCTGCTGGTTACCTCTTAGCTCTGGGTTCTTATTCTAACTGTTCTTCCATTCTCCTTCTATTGATCTTTTTGGGCTCTCTCTTGACACACTGTTGTCCTACGTATCCTCACTAGCTCTTTCTTCCATACTATTCCTGCCTTCCTTTGTTGTTGCTATTGCAATTGAAAATGCTGCCCTCTTTGGGAGGAGAAAAGATGGTATTCAGTATTTTCCCACAGTTCAGCATTCCGAGGCACAGAACTTGGGTACCTTGCCTTGATCTAGACCAGGGGCAGGCAACCTATGGCCCACGTGCCAAAGGCGGCACACGAGCTGATTTTCAGTGGCACTCAACACTGCCCGGGTCCTGGCCACTGGTCCGGGGGGCTCTACATTTTAATTTAATTTGAAATGAAGTGTCTTAAAAAATTTTAAAACCTTATTTACGTTACATACAACAATAGTTTAGTTATCTATTATAGACTTATAGAAAGAGATCTTCTAAAAACGTTCAAATGTATCACTGGCACGCAAAACCTTACATTAGAGTGAATAAATGAAGACCTCGGCACACCACTTCTGAAAGGTTGCCGACCCCTGATCTAGACACTTTTGCCAGTTGCAAATGCTTCTTAGGCAACACATATGATTTGCACTAGTTCAGAAAGGGGGTTGTGTTTTGTGCGAAACTCCAGCTTGCTGCAAACGTACAGGATTCAGTGATTCATGCATTGCAGCTGCTTCTCTGAGGCCTTGTCGTCACATGGGAATACAAAGCGTGTTCCTAACATGAACTAACACAAAATAAAGTCCTAGTGAAGACAAGACAAGTGTAGTTTTAACACATTAGCAAATCAAGATAAACTTTTGGGTTGGGATTACCTGCGACTGCTAACGCATGTGAAAACTACAAACTGCCTTGTCCTCACTGGGATTTTACCAGGTCAGCTAGCATCCGGGCCGGCTCCACGCACCAGCCTGGCAAGCAGGTGCTTGGGGCGGCCGCTCCAGAGAGGGGCGGCACGTCCAGCTATTTGGCGGCAATTCGGCGGACGGTCCCTCACTCCCGCTCGGAGCGAAGGATCTCCCGCTGAATTGCCGCCGCAGATCACGATTGCGGCTTTTTTTGTTTTTTTGGGGCGGGGGGCTGCTTGGGGCGGCCAAAACCCTGGAGCCGGCCCTGGCTAGCATGTAATAAAAGCACACCTGTTTTCCCTAGTGTGGATGCTCATTAAGAACTAAACTCATAAGAAACTGTTAAGAAAAGCCATGTTAACTGAAAACAGCTCCTGTGAGGTTTATCGTCTATTGTCGGGTATCCTGAAGTTGTGCCATTTAAGAGAGCAAAACAAGTAAATTACTTTTCTTTTGGCAACTATTTAATCTATCTCAAGGCGTTTCTATGCACCCTGGGGTGCCATCAAAAGCTACTGGGTGCCTACACAATTGTTGATTCTTCGGTATTTTTGCCTTAGGTGCTATACACATACTGCAGTAACTCACCTTGTACTTTCATACTGGGCCAGAATATGGTATCTCTTGCATGTTGTACGTAAAAGCCTCAAGGATTTTGTTTAAAAGGTTCTGCCTCATGCTCTGTGCAACAAAATCTGCCCTCTTTTCTTCCCTAATTTCACTGTAAATTTGAATTCATTTCTTAGTTCCTTTGACTCACTGTGTAACTGAACTTTTAAGTCACTTTCCCAGCCTGTGCTTTGGTGTCCCCCTTTGTAAGATGGAGAGCTGCTGTGGGGCACTAGCCTAGGACTTGGGAGACCCAGACCTGTCACCCTGGGCAAGTCACATAGCTTCCCTGTGCCTCACTTCGCCATCTGGTCAATGGGAATAACAGCCCTGCCGTTCATCTCAGGGATGTCGTGAACATAAATACGTTAAGAGATTGCGAGGGGCTCAGATATCATTGGAATGGGAATCCACTAAGTACTGAAGACAGGACCTAGATCCTGTTCCATCTTACGGAGCCGCACTGATACCAGAATGTTTATAGAGGGCCTTGCGATGACTGGATGACAAGTCCATAAGAACATGAGACCGGCCATACTGGGTCAGACCAATGATCCATCTAGTCCAGTGTCCTGTCTTCCGACAGTGGCCAATGCCAGGTGCCCCAGAGGGAATGAACAGAACAGTTAGGCTCAGGATACGGTGCCCCAACCAAACAGAGCACACTATTGTGACATTCTATATCCCGGGGGGAGCGCCCTGTAACCCCCATAGTCATCGTGTATATATGATTGTGATATTTCATCTAAATCATGCCAGGAGAGGTATTGGGGAAAGGTTATCATAGAATATCAGGGTTGGAAGGGACCTCAGGAGGTCATCTAGTCCAACCCCCTGCTCAAAGCAGGACCAATCCCTAGACAGATTTTTGCCCCAGATCCCTAAATGGCCCCTTCAAGGACTGAACTCACAATCCTGGGTTTAGCAGGCCAATGCTCAAACCACTGAGCTATCCCTCCCGCCACAAAGGCTGGGGCATGTCCATTTTCCATTATGATCCGCTGAAAGCCATTGTTCTATCTAAATATGTGTATCATTAGTGCATATGAAGTCATGATATTGGGTTATCTGGATGCCACTAAAATAGGCTGAGGAATAGCCCAGATATTACCCTGTTTCCCCGAAAATAAGACAGTGTCTTATATTAATTTTTGCTCCCAAAGATGCGCTAGGTCTTATTTTCAGGGGATGTCTTATTTTTCAGAAATGAAAAATGCCTTATTATCGGTGGATGCCTTATTATCGGGGAGGTCTTATTATCGGGGGGATGCCTTATATTACAACGAGAGGCAAAACTGTAAGTAGGCCTTATTTTCGGAGGATGTCTTATTTTCGGGGAAACAGGGTAGATCCCCAGAGACAAGAACAAAGGAGCTAACCAACATCAGGGTGGGTGTCAAACAACCATCAATAGCCATTGTCCAGCAAGGGAGCTACAATGCAATGACTCACTTGCACAAGGCCACACCAGAGAATTGCTCTAGGGACTCAGCAATGCCCACCAGACATGCCTGGACTTGTTTTCTTCAAGCACATGGACCAAGGGTATAAAACACAACACAGTGGCCACATGCTTCATCCTTTCTCTTCTCCCCTACCTACGCTGAAGGCAACAAGAAAGCTGGAGATGAAGAGATTGTCCTGAGGCTAAGAGGAAAAGCCTGCAGATGAAAAACTGTGACCAACCTGCAATATCCAGTGCAGTGAGAAAAACTGCTTAATCTAGATGTCACCCAGTCTATAGCTTGAGAGTTTAGACTGCATGCTTATCTTTTCTTTTCTTTTGGTAACTCCAGCAAGTTTGCCTGAAGCGTTTGGTAAATCTGCTCAGGTCACAAAGGCTGGGGCATGTCCATTTTCCATTGATGAAGTGGTGAACCAGTTAATAAATCTGCATTACTCATCTTGAGCAGTGCAAGATGGTATATTCCTGAGGTACAGTGCTGGGAGCTGGGGGGATTTGGGTGGTGCCTTTCTTTGTGTGATTCATGAGTGGCTCTGGTAGCATTCATGCAATATAGCTGGGTGTGGGTCTCCACATGCGGTTGTACTGAGTAGTAACAGCATCTGGGGGGGTTTCCAGGAAGACTAAATGGCCCCTGCACAAGCTGATCTGGTGAAAATCATCATTTTAATAACAAGGATTAATACAAAATGAAAAGGCACAAGAAACGGGCCCAGTTCCACATACAATAATGGTGCAAGGAGATCCAGACCCCTGAGCAGGAGCGGGGTCTGCAGAGGCATTTAGGCATGAATGGGCCCTTCCCTCTTGCTCTGGTCTTCAAACACCCCGTGGAAGGGACTTGTTGGCCCAGCAGGATCGCCTGCAGTTAGGCAGCTGGCATTCTCTCTTTGGCTCCTGAAATGAGGTGCCCTCTCGCTGAGAGGGTACGGCAACCAGCTTTGGACAATCGGACACCCAGCCCATTGGCACTTGGGCCCCACATCCTGTAACGAGTGTCACAGTGGTGCTGCTGGGGCTTGTCTCTCCCATCCGGGCAGGGGCCCGCTCTAAGCCCTCCTTTCCCCACTCCCTGAGAAGAATCGCTCTGCCTCCACTAAGCTAGTTCTGTGATTACACACGCCCAGCTGGAATGGGCTCATGCACTCCCAGTGTCTCTGGTATTTAAAGCAGATGCACCCCACGGTCTTACATAAAGCCCATCACACTGACATCAGAGAGCTTTGGGGGAGGGGAGATTGGATCTGGCTGCCGGTGTCCCTCAGATCCAAGGATTACAGAACCTGCAGTGTCAACAGTGGGTTCCGGTGGGGATGTCAAGGAGCGCTGCACAGCTCATGTCTGTGCTGAGATCCTCTCATATTCAGAACACCCCGCCCCCCCGTAGGGTGCCTGTGTGCGAGGTGAACCCTAGCCCTGGCCCACCCCCTCTGTACGGGTGGAGGTGGGAGGAGACAGGTACTGGAGGTTGGGACTATGAGTGGGATCACGCCAGACAGCCAGGATTACTGGCCAGTCCATTGGCTTCCCTCTCTATCAAGAACCAGAATGGCCAGAGGAGGACAAGCAGAGCACCCCTGAAGCCAGAAGAAAGGCACGGGGGGAGGGGGAAGGGGGATGCTTCCAGCCCTCTCCTCTCCCCCCTTCGTGCGTGCGCTCTCTCTCTCTCACACACAAACACATTCCCCCCCTTGCCCAAACTGAGGCTGCTTGTCCCTCCCAGTCTCATGGCCTCTGTGGCCGGGCACCAAAGATGGCGTCTGTCTCGGAGCTCCACTCGGGGTCGTTGCGCTGCAGGAGCTGGAACGGGGCTTCCTGTCTGCGCTGCACGAGCATCAGGACCATCAGCAGACACCAGAAGAAGTTCACCCAGGCAGCCGCCTGTCGGAGTGGGGAGAACCACAGGTAGCAGGGGGTTGGTGAAACATGGCTGTGTATTGCCCTCCCTGCCCGTCTTCCTCAGACAGTTCCTCCAAAGCCCCTGCCCCAGGAAGAGGCAGCCAGACCATTTGCTTGTACAGTTGTCTGTCCTGCCTGCTGCTTCATCAGTGAACACCTGGCTGTACCACACCTGGCCCACGTGGGGTGGGATTCCCTCCTCCCCCGAAGCATGAGGGTGTTCGACTTCGTTCTTAGCTCACCTACAAACATCAGGGGCCACCGAGATACTAAATCCGGCTGCCTGGAGTCCCCCAAGCTGACTGCACTGCAGCAAGCGGAATTTCCTCACTAATAGTAAAGGGACTGACTGTTAATGGGATAGAGTCCACCCTCTTTCCCTCCCCCGTGGTCTCCTCTAATGGGCCGGGGCCCAAACCAGGGGCCTGAGAATAATGGTTCTCACAAGCCGCTCATGCTGTGTTCGTGCTGCTGTGCTTCCCTGTTTCTCACAGCAATGGCTAGCCCTCCTTGAAACTCTTGGGGGCAGAAGTTCTGCTGTTCCCTCCGCCCCCGTCAGCTGCTGCCCCCTAGCCCTGGGTTAATTCTTACCTCAGCACTGTAGAGATTGTTGTAGAACCTTGCTGCATTATACTGTGGGAACCACTGTGTGTGCTGGACCTCTTGGCAGCTAGAGTGGAGTTAAGAAAGGACAGAGCATGGATTAGCTGGAGAACTAGAGGAGAAATCCCACACGTGTGCTGTGCACACGGGCTGCCGGTTCTACAAAGAGCTGGACGCAATACTCGGTGGTGATCCCACCTCCACTGTGAAGTCCCCTGTGGATACTTCATTGACTTCATTGCCGGCGGAGAGTGGACCGAGCCAGGAGGAGGCCATCTTGGATGAAGAAGGGGAGGGGAAACCAGCGGTAGAGGAGGACTCAGAGGCCAGAGATGCCTTCAGCCAGGAGCTCATTCCTCCCCGGAGGAGCCTAGCCGGTCACAGCAGTCGGATATTGGCGAAGCACAAACAGGAGAGGAGGCCCCAGTAAGTGGATCTGATTTTGGGAATTGCTGGGGGCAGGAGGGTTGAAGAAAGCAGGCTTGTCTCCCACATCATGCCTAATTTGAGCGGTGGAACAGGCTGTTGATACATTCCCTCACTTCACGTGAATCTCCCTCAGAGATCTCCAGGAAACTCTCGCGGAGATACTGGGCAATCTGCTCCCGCAGGTTCCTCAGCAGAGCTGCTTTGATTCTTGTTGTTACTCACCTTCTTGTAATTATTGTTCTTCGAGATGTGTTGTTCATGTCCATTCCAACCAGGTGTGTGCACGCCACATGCACGCCAGCCGGAAGATTTTTCCCTTAGCAGCATCCGTAGGGTCGTCCTGGGCACCCCCTGGAGTCACGCCTTCATGGCGCCCAATATAGCACCCTGCCGACCCTCCACCCCCTCACTTCCTTCTTCCCGGCCCTTCCGACAGAGGGGTAGTGTTGGATTAAAAGTAATAATTAATACATTAATTATTTTGGGGAAAATATGGTCCAGTACAGACCCCGGATACGGCTTGTATTATTAGAAAGAAATAGGTCTCTCAGCTCGTTTGCTCAGCCTGCTGAGTTTGACGCAGGCCTGTTAGTTTGCAAGGTCTGTGCTAATTGTAGAAAAACATTCAGAAACAAAGAGTTTGTCCTAAAAGTGATAAGATAACAACATGTTACACAATGTTTTTTTCTGAATTCAGGAACAAAATTTGTTGTTCCTCCACTTTTACATACCTATCTTGCTTGTTTTCTTTTCATGTGTGACAAGTGGCACGGATAGATTCATTGGAGTCTGTCTTGCTCTAATGATTTGGGAATAGTTAAGTTACGTGAAATAGGGTGTGATTGTAAACGTATGTTTGAATGAGTAATAAAAGGTTGAAGTGCCAGCCTAATAAATAATAACTACCCAGGAACATTTGGCCGAAGAATGCGCGGGATGGAGATAACTGGATGACCCCATAGGGCAAACCGGAATCCACCCCAACTACCCCAAGGACGGAGGGGCTGAAGAACCGAAGAACAAGATAATAATATGATGGACTATCATTTTAAACGTGAGAACAGTAATTGATTATCACTTCAAATGTGAAAACAGCATGACGAAGCAAACCCTATGGATTTGAATGAGGATGAATTCCTCTAAAGACAGACTCTAAAAACGGAGAACTTTGAGTCTGGTTCTGCAACCACCCTCCAGGAGCATCAGACGTGCATCTGACAAGACTCGGCTCCATCCTCATGTCCAGGCCACCTAGCCAGTAGCTTGGCATGAACAACTCTAAGGCTGGTAATTATGATAACAACCTTGCAGAACCTGTGTGTGTATGAATGAATGTGTGAATGAATGTGAAATTGAATGGAATGTTAGAATCATAGTAAGCAGTCAGTTATAGCTCTTTCTGTATTCACAATCAACGTGGCATTTTGCCTTATCCCCTTTATAAGCTCATGCTGGTTTTTATTTCATTGGTATAACATTTTGGTGGAGAATTGCGAAAGGGGGAATATTGGCATATGTCTTGGTTATTGTGAAAATTGGTGTACACACCGCCAGCTCTATAGAGCTTGGCACTTCTATCTTGCCAACCAGACAAACTCTGAAGGATATAGGAGTTTGTCAACCTCCTGGCCTTGAAGGATATATATAGGCAGAGGTAAAAATATTATTCAGCTACGATTTCAGAATCCAGGCTGTGTCACTCGCTGACCTGTGTGAGGGGTGACGAGAAAGTTTGAACAAGCTTTTAAAAAATGTTCAAGAAAAGGCAGGGTAAGCTTTTGCCTGAAGGGGGAGTAGAACTGGAGGTAGCCCCAACCTCACCTTTTGTCAAAGAGATCACTCCTTTTAAACAAATCCTTCAAAAATATGGGCACAGTCCTTGGACTGAACAAGCCCTAGCTGATGTCTGCACCATTTCAGACCTAGAGGATAGATTGGTTCAGTATATCCTCGTGTATAAACCCTCTAGTGCTGCCAAAAGAGTTGCAGCAGCAATTTGGCTATTGTGGGAGGCATGTAATGATTCTTACCTCCGCTTAGCTTCCTGTAAAGAGGAAAAGGCATCTCTACAGGAAAAGCTAAACTGAACGGAAAAGGGAGCAGACAATTGGAAGGTGCTGGCTATGAATACACAGAGCCAGATGGAAATAATAAAAGAGGTGCTCCGGGAATGCAGAGAAAGAGAAAAATTCCCGGCATTCCCGGAGCGGAGCCCTCGCGGCAGTCGGCAGCGCAGCGGGAGGGGCCGCGTGGCAGCGCCCCTGCTGTAGCCCTGGCTGCCTCCTTCTCTCTCTCTCTCTCCCGCCCGCTCCCTCCTCCCCCCCCCAGCCAGTCCCCCTGCACCCGCGCTCCAGCTGTGCCGCAGGTTTTTTTTTTTTTGCTTTGCCGTTCTGGCCGCCCCGTTTTTTTTGTTTTGTTTTGTTTTGTTTTTTTGCTTGGGGCGGCCAAAAAGCCAGAGCCGGTCCTGGGTATGCAGATATGGACCGCCTGAGGTCATCAACTCTGATAACGGAGGGGCATTTGTAGGGGAGTTGTGCTCTGGGAATTACTCACAAATTCCACATAGCCAGAAGATTGAGGCCTGTAGGGTAAGTGAAAAGAGTGAACCGCACTATCACAGAAGCACTGAGAAAGGTCATAGATAACACTGGCAGAAATTGGCCTGAGATAAGGTTACCATATTTGAACATTAAAAAAAGAGGACACTCCATGGGAGGTGTTGGCCCCACCCATAGTCCACCCCCACTCCTCCCACGCTCCGCCCCCACTCTGCCCCAGGTCCTGCCCCCTCCACAGTTGGCCCTGTCACCGCACCCCTCTTTACCCCTGGCCCGCCACTGACTTGCTGCGTCCCTCCTCAGTCCCCCAACCACCGCTCACCTCCTCTCACCTGCTGCTCGCCTCCTCACTCCCCTGCCAGAAACCCCCATGCCTGCCCTGAGAACCTCCGCCTACCACTGGCTTGCTGCTTCTTGCCTCCTCACCCCAACCCGCACACCCACCACTGGCTCCCTCGCCACTCACCTCTTCAACCCCCACTGACCCGCCGCTGGCCTTCTCACCCCCCACCCCCGCTCACCTACTCACCCCTCACCTTCTCAACCACCACTGCTCACCGCTCGCCTCTTCACCCCGTCCCGCTTGCCTACTCATCCCTCCTGCCTCAAGTCCCTCTGGCTCCTAGGATCAGGGATAGCTGAGGGGTCTCCACGTGCTGTGCCTGCCACAAGCACGAGCTCCGTGGCTCTCATTGGCTGGGAAAAGTGCTAATGGAAGCTGCTGGAGCCGCGGAGTGGGGCTTGCAGGTGCTGGCAGCGCACAGAGAGCCCTCCGCCCCGCCCTGACCCTAAGAGCCAGAGGGACCTGCCGGGGGGCGAGGTGGGGAGTCCTGGCGGTGCTTACCTGGGGTGGCTCCCGGGAAGCATCCGCAGGTCCCTCTGGCCCCTAGGGTCGGGTCGGGTCGGGGGGGGGGCAGAGGGCTCTCTGCTCACTGCTGGCGCCTGCAAGCCCCGCCCCCGCAGCTCTGATTGGGCAGGAGGGAGCCGGTGCAGCACACAGAGACCCCCTCCGCCTCTGCGCCTAGGGGCCACCCACGCTGCAGGCTTCTGCTGGCGGTCCGACGCCGGGAGCTACCCCAGGAAGCGCCGCCAGCCCCAGGACTTTGGACTTAGGGTTACCATACGTCCGTATTTTCCCAGACTTTTTAGATATTTAAAAATTCCTCCCGGATGGCGATTTAAGAACTAAAAAGCTGGACAAGTCCGGGAAAATACGGACATATGGTAACCCTACCTGAGAAGCTGCCGCTTATTCTGGCTTCCCTTCGTAGCAGTGATATGCTAGGACTAAAATCCAGCTGTATCAAATTCTCTTTGGGCAAGCTATGAAATTGGTTATCGAAGCAGAGCAAACTGTGGAATTGACAGGGGACAACCCACCTGGGACTCATGAGCACTGGCAATGGCTGGAGCAGCAGCAGGAAGATAAAAGCACCCTACAGTACAGGGTGACTCAAGCTATTGAGCTAATGAACAAAAGAATGGATCAGCAAAAAGCTGGGGACTCTCAACTGCAGGAAGCAGGAGATCAGGTCATGTATTTAAAATTGGGCAAAAGGGATCACACACTGGAGTCAAAGTGGACTGGTCCCTACTCCATAGTTGATCGCCTCAGCCCTCTCATTTACCGCATTGATAAGGATGGTAAATTGATGTGGGTTTACGTTTCACAGATTCAATTGTTTGCAGAACAGAATTAATCACAGAATTAATCCTGTAACAATTATGTTCTAGGCACAATGCCCAGATGCCGACTGGATACCAGGACCTGTGGATGTGGTGTTTTTATTGTCATTCTCACAGGATTGCTGGGTGCCGGATTGTGCTGCTGCTACTCTTTGTTGCGGGTGCATGTTTTACACCGGTCCAAGCTGCACATTCGCTTCATCGGGAGAGCTGTGAGAGAGGAGCCAAATGACGCCCCAGACAGCACGGGAAACAAAGCCACAGAGGATCAGTGGTCCCTGATCTGGATTAATTTGCTCATTTTTATAGTCGCAGCTGAGAAACAACCTGCCCCGGAGGAGGCGCTGAGCCCTAACACGTCAGTATCTAGTCATGGACACAAGCAATGGAATAACAACACTCGTGCTTCAGAATACCTGGGAGAAGGTCAAACGGTTTTAGCTGTCACACTATTGGGAAACGGCTCAGAATCAGAAGATACACCATGGACCCCACTTGGGGACCCAGACATCCAAATAAGATGGTTTGACCTAAACACTAGCCTTGTTTTAAAACCCCTAGGAAGCACTCATGTCTATGTGGGGGAGGGAGAATTAGAATTACAGGTAAACACATCTCAGTCCCCAGGGGGAGGGAAAGTAATTGGATGGTGGGAGTACAAACCAAAGGTTATTTTGGAGACACCACCACAATTGCAGACTACCCCTTATTCCCCTACATTTGGGATGGGTTTGTAAAATCAGGAACCTTGGTAATAGTTATTGTGGTATACTGCCTGGGAAAAAAAACCACACACACACACAGGCATTCCCAAATAATTGTGCACAAAAATAAAAAAAAGGATATGTATTTGAGAAATACACCAAGGTCCATGAAGAAACCTGCACTGTTCAAGGTCCAGACCATACCTGGGCAGGTTTTAGTAAAACCCCTTCTGGTAAATATGAAAATTAACATGGACTTGATATGGTTAAATATCTCTAAGATAGAGCCCAAATGCATACCTTACTCTCTCCCCATCCTTTCAGCGTGGATAAGAACGCACCAGCAGTCTCCCCCCATCACTTCCCCCACCAGGGTCAAGAGAGTTCTAATTAATACAGGCTAATGTGGATTTAGTCCAGATAGGCCTTGGCAATTTGAAAGCTAGATGGGACCTATGGCAATGGCTTAATACTACTACCTGGCTGATGCATAAGAAACAGCTGGAAATAGAAAATCATACTGCTACAGCCATGGGGTGCACTGAGATGCAGATACTCGCTTTGTCCACTTTGGAACATGAAATGTTCTGGTTAATATCAGGACGCACTAAGGTCTTAATACATTTGTTAAAGCAAAGAAAAAGATCACTGTTTGATACCTATCAATATGAGTAGATGCAGTATGTTTCTAGCATGGTAAAACCAGACCTTTTAATTAGAGAAATTGTTGTCAGGATTGCACATCAACAGTCTCTGGAAGCAAAGATATGAAAAGTTAGCCCACTCCCCATATTGCACATGGGATCTTTCTGGCTACCCCAGATCTCGAACCAGTGGGCTGGGGAGGGAGGGAAGCTATTGGACACCAGAGGTTGTACCGAGTGAACTCCTCAAAAGTGGTGTGCTTGTCCTTGCCTGTAGCTCCAGAGCCCTATAGTAAAGACATTTTACTAGGATCCTGTATGTGGGATGAATTACACAATGAAACCAAAGTACTGTATAATGGGCAATGTGTATGTGTTAATTCCTGGGAGGAGGTGTTTTGGGAGGATGGAAGTGTTAGCAACTCACCAGTGGAGGAATGTAAATGCAATGTAAGTACTGTGTTTACCAATAATCACACCTACTATTTGCCACACCCGAAAAGTCTCAGCTTACTGTAAGCACTGATTTAGCTGAGTTCTCTATCAATCTTGGCATTGAATGGCAGGAATTCACCAATCACCTGTTAAAAGGTAAAGAGGTAACAGTTCCTAGAACAAACAAAAGCAATGTGGGAAACCGAACCATCCATATTATGCATGCAAACGGGGACATGTTAAAAATTGCCACTGCAGAAAAACAAATAACAGCCTACCATTGGTATGACATATTGTCTGGATGTTCTCCCACAACTACTGGCATACAATCGGTAATGCTACACCCCCTACTGATTGTTTTGGTTTTAAATTGTATTTGTTTAATTGGGATGTTTGGAATGTGCTGTTGAATAAAAACAATGTATGCAAAACTAGAGCCACAGGCCCAAATCATCGCCTCCCAGTATTTTCTATTCAACAGATTAAATAAGAAGTGACCCTAGTGATTAATAATCTTAGTGTCAAAAGGGGGATTAAAAGTAATAATTAATACATTAATTATTTTTGGGAAAATATGGTCCAGTACAGACCCCGGATACGGCTTGTATTATTAGAAAGAAATAGGTCTCTCAGCTCGTTCGCTCAGCCTGCTGAGTTTGACGCAGGCCTGTTAGTTTGCAAGGTCTGTGCTAACTGTGGAAAAACATTCAGAGACAAAGAGTTTGTCCTAAAAGTGATAAGATAACAACATGTTACAAATGTTTTTTCTGAATTCAGGAACAAAATTTGTTGTTCCTCCACTTTTACATACCTATCTTGCTTGTTTTCTTTTCATGTGTGACAAGTGGCACGGATAGATTCATTGGAGTCTGTCTTGCCCTAATGATTTGAGAATAGTTAAGTTAAGTGAAATAGGATGTGATTGTAAATGTATGTTTGAATGAGTAATAAAAGGTTGAAGTGCCAGCCTAATAAATAATAACTACCCAGGAACATTCGGCCGAAGAATGCACAGGATGGAGATAACCAGATGATCCCGTAGGGCAAACCGGAATCCACCCCAACTACCCCAAGGATGGAGGGGCCAAAGAACAAGATAACAACAAGCCCGTCACTGCTGTGCCATCTGCATGATGGACTATCATTTTAAATGTGAGAACAGTGATTATCACTTCAAATGTGAAAACAGCATGACGAAGCAAACCCTATGGATTTGAATGAGGATGAATTCCTATAAAGACAGACTCTAAAAACAGAACTTTGAGTCTGGTTCTTCAACCACCCTCCAGGAGCGTCAGATGCGCATCTGACAAGAGGCTCCATTTTCATGCCCAGGCCACCTGGCCAGTGGCTTGGCACAAGCAACTCTAAGGCTGGTAACTATGATGACAACCTTGCAGAACCGGTGTGTGTATGAATGAATGTGAAATTGAATGGAATGGTATAGCTATAACTGACTGCTTACCATGATTCTTTCTGTATTCACAATAAACGTAGCATTTTGCCTTATCCCCTTTAATAAGATCCTGCTGGTTTTTATTTTATTGGTATAACAGTAGGAGGGCGGGTATTGGAATGGACATGAATAACACATCTTGAAGAACAACAGCTATGAGAAGGTGAGTAAGCATTTTTTCTTCTTCGGGTGATCATGTCCATTCCAGCCAGGTGACTCACAAGCCAAAGTTCAGGAGGTGGGGTCGGAGTCATCTACTGATTGGAGCACCGCTCGCCCAAAGGCCACATCATCTCTGGCCTGTTGTGTGATCACATAGTGTGTCATAAACGTGTGTATCGAGGACCACGTTGCTGCTCTGCAGATTTCCTGGGTGGGAACCTGCGCCAGGAATGCAGCTGAGGAGGCCTGAGCCCTGGTGGATGATCGGTGATCGGCGGGGTGGTCACCTTTGCCAGGTCATAACACTCTCGAATGCAGGATGTGATCCATGACTAAATGCATTGGGACGAGACAGGGAGGCCCTTCATTCTGTCCGTCACTGCAACGAATAGTTGAACGGACTTTCGGAACGGCTTAGTTCTCTCTCTATAGAAGGCCAGCACTCTGCGCACATCCAGTGAGTGAAGCCTATGCTCCCTATTGCAGGAGTGTGGCTTGGGGTAAAACACTGGGAGAAAGATGTCTTGGGTCATGTGGAACCGGGAGACAACTTTAGGTAGAAAAAGCTGGATGAGGCCTGAGTTGGATTTTGTCCTTATGAAAAACTGTGTAAGGGGGCTCAGATGTAAGGGCCCTGAGCTCCAACACTCTCCTAGCCAAGGTTATTGCCACAAGGAACGCCACCATGTAAGAGAGATAGAGCAGGGAGCATGTCGCCAGCAGCTCAGATGGAGGGTCCATAAGCCTGGCAAGGACCAGGTTAAGGTCCCAAGCCGGGACAGGCTGGCGTGTTTGCGGGTAGAGCCTGTTGAGGCCTTTGAGGAAATGGCCGACCATAGGGTTTGCGAAGACCGAGAAGCTGTCTGCACCCGGATGGAAGGCGGAGATGGTGGCCAAGTGGACCCTCAATGACGATTGGGACAGGTCCTGTTGTTTAAGATGAAGGAGATAGTCCAGTATGAACAGTATCAGGGTGAGCGTTGACGACTGATTGCGTTGCTCCTATCAGAGCAAGAACCTCTTCCACTTGGCAAGCTACGTTGCTCTTGTAGAGGGCTTCCTACTGCCAAGGAGAACTTGCCAGACTTGGTCTGAGCAGGTCAGTTCCACAGTATTTAGCCATGGAGCATCCAGGCCATGAGGTGGAGCAACTCTAGGTTTGGGTGCCAGAGGCGGCAGTGGTCCTGCATGATCAGGTCCGGGACCAGCAGCAAGGTGAATGGGGTCGCTACAGACATTTCCAGGAGCGATGTGAACCAGTGCTGGCGTGGCCATGCTGGGGCTATCAATATGACTCGGTCCCGGTCCCTGTGGATCTTGAGGAGCACCTTATGGACCAGCGGTATCGGTGGGAACACATAAAGCAGATGGTCCCCCCACGGGAGAAGGAAGGCATCTGCAATGGACCCTGGGCTGTGGTTCATGAAGGAGCAGAACAGCTGACACTTCCTGTTGCTGTGTGTGGTGAACAGGTCCACCTGGGGAGAGCCCCAGAGACGGAAAATTGAGCTCGCTACATCCGACCGGAGGTACCACTCGTGGCCGTGAAAGGTTCGGCTGAGACTGTCTGCCAGCTTGTTCTGTACTCCGGGAAGGTATGAAGCCTGCAGGTGTATCGAGTGCTCTATGCAGAAATCCCACAGCATGAGGGCTTCCTGGCACAGGGGAGAGGAGCATGTACCCCCGTTTGTTGATCTAAAACACTGCCATGGTGTTGTCCGTGAGGACTGAAAGACACCTGCCAGCTAAGTGGGGTCTGAAAACCTGGCACGCCAGACACACTGCTCTCAGCTCTCTGACATTGATATGCTGAGCGAGGTCCGCCTGAGACCAGAGGCCCTGAGTCCTGAGATCTCCCAAATGAGCTCCCCAGCCCAGATCCGAGGCATCCGTCACTAACAAAAGGGATGGCTGAGGGCTGGTGAAAGGCACTCCTGCACAAACCACCTGCGGGTCGAGCCATCTCAGGAGGGAGTCCAGCACCAGGCGGGGCAGGGTTACGATGCTGTCCAGAGCGTTCCAGACCGGTCAATAAACAGACTTAATCTGCTCCAGTCATGGCTGGAGTCAGAGTCTGGCATGCTGCACGCCACCATGTGCCCCATCAGTTTCAGGCAGGTCCTTGCTGTGATTGTGGAGAACTGCCTGAGGCCCTGTATAATGTCCCCTAGTGACCGAAACCTGGCTTCTGGGAGATATGCCCTGGCTTGAGTCGAGTCCAGGACTGTGCCTATAAACTCCTCTGCCAGGGCCAGATTAACTTTTTGTGGGCCCAGCACCAAACATATTTGTGGGCCCCACTGGGGAATGAAGGGGCCAGGGGCAAGAGCACAGTGGGCAGGGTGGATTTGATTTAAATCATGATTTAAATCACTAGTCAGGAAGACTTCATTTAATCATGGTTTTCTACATAAGGTTATAACAACCAACAAGAATGCACTTTTAATACATACTCTTCACAACTCAGAGATAGATGTAGGTTTAATTTTTAGAAGGTACACACTACATTTTTAAAACAGATTTATTTTGAAAACTTTTCAGATGAGTTTTACAGCTATATCAGAAAATGAATGATTGTTTGGTTATTTCATTTACCAAAGGTAATTGAAGCAGATATTTCTGAAGTAATTGGGAGGTGAACTACACCTCTACCCTGATATAACGCTGTCCTCGGGAGCCAAAAAAAAAAAAAAATCTTACCGTGCTATAGGTGAAACCGCGTTATATCGAACTTGCTTTGATCCGCCGGAGCGCGCAGCCCCGCCCCCCTGGAGTGCTGCTTTACCGTATTATATCTGAATTCATGTTATATCGGGTCACATTATATCGGGGTAGAGGTGTATCTCTAATTCAACAGGTTAATCATTAAATATTTGGAGGATTTTCTTCCCATGCTGTATTAGGAGGAGAACATCACCAGACAGACATTTACATTGTTTTATTTAACTAAAACAACAATGTTAAGTCTTCTGGATTTTTTTCTTCAACAGCAAACATAATATTTTACCAAAAAAGCATATGTCCCTCGCTTCTCACATTTATCTCCACACTTCTTCTCCTTGTCCAGATCTATTCCGCCCCCAACAATCTTCTATTCATTGAACTTTTTGAAACTTAACTTTTAGAGAGAGGTAAGGGATTGATTCTGTGTACACAAATCCGAAGAAGTGAGGTTTTTACTCACGAAAGCTTATGCCCAAATAAATCTGTTAGTCTTTAAGGTGCCACCAGACTCTTTGTTGTTTTTGTAGATACAGACTAACACGGCTACCCCCTGATACTTGACAAATGTGCAGCTGGACAATAGAGTTGAGGTCTGTTATTTCTCACCTCTATATATTATTTATTTAAAAAATTTTTTGCTGTTAACAAGCATGTTACCTCTGGAGACAAATCCACAGTTTGAGAATTGCAAAACTAAGCATTTCTGATGGTATCTTCTAGACTGAGCACTGAGTCCCATTGGGTAGATAGAAAGATTAACCTAAATAATCTACACAGAAGCCTGTGGAACCCCATAAAATTGGGTCCCTAATCCATGAATTATTAGAACTCATTTACAGGGGCGACTATGGTTTTTGCCGCCCCAAGCACAGCGGTCCGCTGGTCACGCAGATTCGGCAGCATGCCTGCGGGAAGTCTGCCGGTGCCGCGCCTTCAGCATCCCCACCACCGAATTACCGCCGAAGCCGTAGGACTGGTGGACCTCCCGCAGGCATGCCGCCGAAGGCAGCCTGACGGCCGCCCTCAAAGCAACCGGCAGGCCGCCTCCCACGGCTTGCCGCCCCAGGCACGCGCTTGGTGCGCTGGTGCCTGGAGCCGCCCCTGCTCATTTGCAAAACTTTTCTTAAACATTACATTAATATATTGTCTCATTCTATAGAATTAGACTTTATAATCCCTATTCCATGATGAGATATAATGTATCTTAATAAAAACTATCTTTAGATAGGATTTTTCCTCAAAAAGCATTTTATCAAAAAAATCTGATTTAAATAAAAAAAAAAAAGATTTTTTTTTAAATCATTGGTTTTTATCCACCCTGAGAGCAGGGCATGGTAGGGTGGGAAGGACTGGTCCCCAGCTGGAGCGAGGAAGGGGCCCGAGACAAGATGAGCACAGTGGAGCAGAGGGGGAAGGATTGGTCCCCAGCTGGAGCGAGGCAGGGGCCCGGGGCAAGATGAGCACAGTGGGGCATGGGGGAAGGATTAGTCCCTGCTGACGGGAGCAAGGCAGGGGCCAGGGGTAAAAGCTCATGGGGGTGGGAGCTAGGGTTGGTCTCTGGAACAAGGGAGGGGCTGGGGGTAAACTGCAAGCACAGCAGGGGTAAACAGGATCCCCCCGCCCCTGCCCACATAGAGCAGGTACCTACCTTCTCCCAGGTTCTAGCCCATTCTCTTTGTCTCTCTCTGCACTGAGCTGCCCCTCCTCCAGTGTGACAAAGTGGGAATGTTCTCTCTGAATACTGTGTGAGTGCCTCAGTTTCCTCTATGCATTTCTTAAGAAGTTAGGTGGTGGGATAAGGGTGTATGATTGTTGCAGCGCCCTAGGCAGGTGTGAGGCTGTCTTCACAGAGAATGGCTGACAGAGGTGCAGGGTCTGGCCAGGAGTTAGGGTGAGGGAGGGGGCTCAGGGTTGGGGCAAGAGGTTGGGGTGTGGAGCGCTTACCTGAGGCAGCTCCTGTTTGGTGCGAGGGGTGCAGGTGGAAATGAGGAGTGTGTGTGCAGGAGCTCCCGTTTAGTGCTCAGGGTGAGGGTGGGGATGTGGGGGGCGTGCAGGAGTCAGGGCTGGAGTTGTGGGGTGTGCAGGATTCAGGGCAGAAGGCTGGGGGTGTGGGCTGGGGTCATGGGGATGCTCCCAGCCCCCCACCCTGAGCGGCTCATGGTAGGGGGCTGGAGGGGTATGCCCTGATTCCACCCCCTTTCCCAAGGCCCCGCTTCTTCTCCGCCCCTCCCCCCCCCCGAGTGGCGAGCGCGCTGCAGCCCCGCTCCTCCCCATCCCTCACGCCGGCAAACAGCTTGCGGCTTTCACCCCAGTCTATATGCAGCTCAGCTATGTGCCGCTGTGGTCCAAGCTCCAGTGATTGCTAAATGGCAGGGGACAGTTTCCTACAATGGGGGGACTAACAAGGCTGCAATCCCTTGGAATCTGCAGCAGAGGATTAACAAGTACCTCTTGGAAACTTTACAGAGCCTCTCTCTAGAGGATTCCCCGCAGGTCTCTATGTCCATTGACACCCTGCTTGGCCATGCAGATTAGCTACTATCATGGCTGATTCCCCACTCTGGCACTTTGAGAGCAGAAGGTGGGGGCCCGCAAGGATTTAAAAATTAATACTGGCCACTCCAGGCTGGTATTAAACTCCCAAGGCAGTGAGATGTCAGCCAGCGGGTTGGCCGCCTGTGAAAAAATGTGTAATAATTTTAGAATGAGTACCCTGGAAAGCTGCCCTGCAAGCCGTGACCGTTTTGACTAAATGCACAACCGCTTTCCCCCCACTCCCGACACTCACCATGATTGGAGTGCTCGCGGAGCTGTGTGCCTGCCTAGAGTCAGTGAGAAAGTGATTGCTACTAGTTGCAAAAGGCCCTTTTTACTGAAATTAGGGTGACCAGACGTCCCGATTTTATCGGGACTGTCCCGATATTTCCTTGTTTGTCCCGCATCCCGACCGACGTGCGGTCGGGACACTGGACAAACAAGGAAATGCTCCAGAGGCCGGAAGTGCTCCCCCCCCGCCCCCACCCCCCTCCTTCCCCGATTGGCTCCCTCCCCGAATCCCCGCCTCTTCCCCAGGCTCACCATTCCTCCTCCCTCCGCAAGCGCCCCCCTCCTCTCCCTACCACCCAACTGAGTCCTGCCTGCTCGGGGCCAGGCCGGACTCTCACTCACCCTGGCCCCGCACTTCCCCTGCGTCTCCCGGGCCTCCCTCCAGCGCTTGTGGAGGAAGGGTGTTTTTTTTTTTTTTGCCCCGCCCCCCGCCAGGCCCCCCCCCCCCGCGTCACCCTCCCCCCGCGTCCCGATATTTGACTTGGGTGATCTGGTCACCCTAACTGAAATGTTTCAATCATTTGCTGGAATGAAACAATCCCTCTTCTGTGCATTGTCCACAGCAGCCAAGACCTTGAGGAACACACCACGTACCCCTGCCGACTGGCTTCGGGAGACAAGGAAGAAGCCGAGATGCAGCAAAGACAACATGTTCAGATAGGTGCTGCAGCATGATGAGAGACAGACCAGGGAACGCAAAGAGTGCTGGGAAGCCAATGCAGCATTTGCTAGGCAAGCAACAGAGCGGATGATAAAAGTTATGGAGGATCAGACAGAGATGCTTAAGTCTTTGATACAGCTGCAGACTGAGCAGATCCATGGTCGACCTCCACTGCAGCACATGCACAATTCGTTGCCAACCACACCCCCCTCTATGCCTACACATTCCTTTTCACTTCACAACACTCCTGAGTTTCCCCATCACTCCCTCCCCTCTCACAGCTTGAACAATGATAGCTGGAGCTACACACAATTGTGAGGTTTTACCCTTTTTAACAATAAAGGCTAAGGTATTTAATGGTACAGCATTTTTATTCTGTGTTCTACAAAAGCGATTAGCAATCAATTCACTCTTGCGGACAGGCTTCTAAAGCATTTTGTTGCATGGATCTTGGGCCCCAAAATTGTACATGGATGCACCAGGGAAGCAACTCCGGTTGGGAGGGGTAGCTCAGTGGTTTGAGCATTGGCCTACTAAACCCAGGGTTGTAAGTTCAATCCTTGAGAGGGCCACTTAGGGATCTGGGGCAAAATCAGTACTTGGTCCTGCTAGTGAAGGCAGGGGGCTGGACTCAATGACCTTTCAAGGTCCCTTCCAGTTCTAGGAGATGAGATATCTCCATTAATTTAATTTGCTTTTAACTCCAAAGCAGACATGTGTTAGTGCCCCTCATTGTCAAAATAGTTCCTCAAAGCCTCTCTGATGCTAATAGCAGCCCTCTGGGCTCCTCTGACAGCCCTAGCATCTGGCTGTTCAAACTGTGCAGCCAAGTGCTCTGCCTCAGTGCCCCACACCCAGGGAGGAGGGATAGCTCAGTGGTTTGAGCATTGGCCTGCTAAACCCAGGGTTGTGAGTTCAATCCTTGAGGGGGGCCATTTGGGGATTTAGCTGGTCCTGCTTTCAGCAGGGGGTTGGACTAGAATCTAGATCTCCTGAGGTCCCTTCCAACCCTGATATTCTATGAAACATTGCATAATCTGTGTGAATCTAAAGGTGAAAAGTGCAGCACGTGGCTATGACCACAGGAATATTATCCTTGGCAAGGTCAAGCCTGCCATTGAGACACCTCCAAGCGAGCTTTCAAATGGCCAAAGGCCCATGTGGCGCCTGTTAAAACGCTCCTTGCTACTGTCCAGGTGCCCTGTGTAAGGTTTCATGAGCCAGCCCTGTAAGGGGTAAGCCAGATCTCCCAGGATTACTATGGGCATTTCCACATCCCCAACTGTGATGCTGTGGTCTGGATCGAAAGTCCCCCCCCTGCAGCTTTCTGTACAGGCCACTGTTCCTGAAGATGCGTGCATCATGCACCTTTCTAGACCAGTCTGCACTGATGTCTGTGAAACGCCCCTGGGGATCCACAAGTGCCTGCAACACCATGGAGAAGTATCCCTTCCTATTGATGTATTATGAGGCAAGGTGTTCTGGTGCTAAAATTAGAATGTGTGTGCCATCAATCACCCCACCACAGTTAGGGAAACCCATTTCTGCAAAACCATGCACATTTCCCAGAGTCACAGTCCTCGGCACCAGGATGTGATTTATTGCCCTGCACACTTGGAGTAATATAGCCCCAACAGTGGACTTCCTCACTCCAAATTGATTTGCAACTGACCGGTAGCAGTCTGGATTCGCCAGCTTCCACACAGCAATTGCAACACCCTTCTCTACTGAAAGGGCAGCTCTCATTCTGGTGTCCTTGCACTGCAGGTCGGGGACCAACTCAGCAAATAGCTCCAGGAAAGTTGCTTTACGCATCCTAAAGTTCTGTACCCTTTGTAAAGTTCTCTGAACTCTGTAAAGTTCATCCCAGACCTGCAAGACAATGTGATCCCACCAATCAGTGCTTGTTTCCCTAGTCCAAAAGGGACAGTTTACCGTATGCAGCTGCTCTGTGAATGCCAAAAGCACGGATATGTTGCTGCTGTCCATATCACACTCAGGTGCCTGTGATTCATCCTCTGTCAGTAACTTTGCAAATAACTCTGCTGCTATGCGCGATGTCCTCATGACAGTTAAAAGCACATAGGAGAGAAGTGCGAGATCCATCCTCTCTCACTGTAAATGCTGACTCGCACTACAAAGACTGACAATTGGAAAAACAGTGCAAAAGGAAGCTAGAAACCATTGGAGGGCTGGGACACAAAGCAGTGCATGATAGGACATTTTGCACATCCCAGGATGTGCTGCACTACATTTCCACCTTCCCACAACACCTAGCGACAGATTGTGTCGCCAGGCACTGTGGAATACATACCCACAGTGCATTGTTCATGCTGTCGTCTGCAGCTTGGCCTCAGCTCCATGCATCATATTATATTTGGGTCTGCAACTGGCTAAGGTGGAAGCAGCGCTGTGGCACCAGCTATTAGCCACCTGATTTATTCTCCTTTGAGAAATACGAGGGGAAATTACTGCATGGTAGTGATGGAGAAACTGATCTGTCTTCGTCAGCGGCTGTATGCTCCTTTTTGCTATGGGGTTGTGCATGGGAATATATTTGTGTCTGGTTAGTGACAACATATCCTTTGCTCATGACACAGTTTATGATGATTTTGTTTTTCCTTGATGTATAGGGCTCTCGGCCTTGTGTGCACTGTTTCTGTATTGATATTTTTCTACTATTAAAGCCAGCCAAAATCATGTGATGGGTTAAAACTGAACCCTTCTACAAATGTTCATGTTCAGGATAAATGTCCTGATGCATGGTGCATTCATGTAATCTATTCAATTTATATATGAAAGAAAATCTGCCAAGCTTATCTATTGCAAAGTTAAATGGAGATCCCGTGGTGGCACTAACCAGATCTACCCTTTGCTCTTGTTTTCTTTCTGATAAATTTTTGTTTACCTTCTCCATTCTTGCTGCCCAGTGTGGTGGCTGGCACTATATGGACAATTAACTCCTACTGAACCTTTACTTGTCTCTAGATGGGCCATGCCTAAGCAGATCATGGTTAGGGTTGTGGAGTTGTATTTCTATGGCTGGCCATCTGGTTGTAGTTTGTTTTGAGATAAAGCAAAACATTGGATTTTTTAATTAGAACTAAGGTTTATCTTGCACTTAACTATACTATGACACTTTTAAAATGAACAGGTCACTTCTAAATAACTCGCTTGCAAAAAGTATTTAAAAATGCCTTTGGCGTTGGACCAATCATTCTAGTGAACTTGACTTTTTTTTCTATGGTTTTGTAAGGATTGTAATAAAAGTTTGACTTAAAGTAGCTTAAAAATAAATCTGTTCTTACCAATTTAATATCTGGTACTTCGTCTATCTGAGGCCTATTACATGGATTTTTGGAACAGGGATATGGAATAGGAGCTTGCATTGCCTGCTACTGCAATACCTCAGGAACAGTACACCTCCCTTCAGGGAAACTATCAGTCTGGAAAAAAATAGGATGAAGGTATTGGTTTCGGTTTTCTCAGCCTACTGGAAATGTTGCGCTATGGATTCTTTTATTGTCTGCACATTGCAGAGCACCATACATAAATTAATCAGTTTAAACTTGTGTCTTTTCCCTTGCCTTTTTATGGTGATTAATGTAGTGGGAAATATTCCCAAGGAGAAAATGTTCACGAGTGCCTAAATCCCATTTTCAAAAGGCACTTAGTAGCCTAAGGGTTTGTCTACACTGAGAAGTTAATTCGGAACAAGATAGGATGTACATTTAAAGCAGAATAGCTATTCCTGATTAACTCTGTTGGGATGCTCTCTTTCTTGAATAAAAGTCCCGTAAGGTCTGTGGCCTTTTTCTACAGTAAGGGGCAGCAGCAGCCATGAGCTAAGAAGCAGAAAGTCACATCCTCATATTCCATCAAAATTACCTCAAAACCGTGTAATATCAGGGTGTTAAGAAGGCACTCCAGTCTTAATAGCACCCACCATCACCATACTATATAAATTAACTGGGTCCAAAAGAAAGTTCTTTGGAACCTAAAGCCAGGACATAGGCCAAGATCAGAGCTGCCAGACCTCAGCACCCTGCCAACTATATTGTGCAGAAGCAGCTGTCTGAGGTCTCAGATGATCTGGACTAGCCACCAAGAAAAATCTGTCTGCCTTATTGGGAGTGGTGAGAATTGTATGTTTAGCATGCACATTGTGCTTTGGTAACTGTTAATAATTAGAGGTTAAGGATATTCCTGTGTAAGGCTCTTTCACTGGTAAAAGGCTCTGCAAACCTGCAGAAGAGTACAGCCTGAGCCCTAGGAACTGGGTAAGAATGGGTACTTAAATTAGCCAGGTTACATCATCAGCCCTAGGAACTGGGAAAAGGGTGGGGATACCCAAATTAACCGGGTTACACCTTGAGCCCATGGAAGTGTAAAGTTAGGGTGTCCTAGAGTGTGCAGGTAACAGCACTTTATTCTGAATTAGCTGAGGCCACTTGCAAAATGGATTATTCTAGAATAAGAACATCTATGCAGGCAGTTAATCCAGAATAGCTATTCTAAAAGAACTCCCTGTGTATACAAGCCCTAAGTCTCATTTAAAGTCAGTGGACTTGCACTTTTGAAAATGTGACTTTGAACCCACACATTTAACTCCAGTGTGAGTCAGGTGTCATGGTTCTTCCATTGACCTGCTTTGAGCGTCTGTGCCTTTGTTTTTCCATCTGTAAAATGGGAATAATACTCACAGGAGTATTGTAAAGATTAATCAATTCATGCCTGTAAAGCACTTTGGGATCCTTTGATGGTGTAACAGTTTTTGTTCGTGTTTTTCATATATATGTTTCTGAACCTTTTTGGAATTCTACTGAACGTAGTCTCTTCCCTCATGGCAGTGAGTAACATAGAACATCATGCACTTTGTTTCTTTAATAAAGAAAACAAAAAGTAAGATGGGAGAAGCTGGAACCCTGAAGGAAGGGTAATTGAATGGCTGTGACACACTGTACTACAAAGTAGCACCCTGTAAATCCCGCCCCCATCCATCATTCATATATGGTTGTGATCTTTCATACAAAGTGTGCCATGTAAGATATCATAGGAAAGGTCATGATCTGCTGAAACCCATTGCTCTGTCAAAATATGTATGGTATTTGTGTGTATGAAGTTCTGAGATTTTGTTGTACGGGTGTTACTGAAATATGTTGTGAGTTTGCAAGTCGTCCTTTGTCAGTTCTCCAGTGACAACAAAGGAGGTGACCCACATCCAGGTGGGCATTAAACAACCATTAATCAGCAGGGGAGTTGTAAGCAAGTGATTTACTTTACCCAAAAGTCCACCCTAGAAGATCAACAGGTTCCACAACTATAACACTCACACCACCAGTCAGTGAGTAAGTAGCACACTGGACATCATGCCCTTGATGGACAGGTACCACAGTCTCACCCTGACCATTCGCTAAAGGAGGTGCTCCAATCATGAGTCAGGCCTCCAAAACTCATGAGATTGATTATCTACAATCTAGTGATTTATAAGCCAATCATTTGGCAATTTGGCATTCTTTTTATTTGTCTTCTGTTTGAGCCTTTAGGTCATACTCAGAGGAAAAAAGCTTAAAAATGTGACCTAACCATGAGAGCTAGAAACTTCTTTTTTTTTTTTTTTTTTTTAATTAAAGCGGGTATTCTCACGTACTCATATGACTTCAGGAACAGAGGCTTTAAGAAAAATATCTAAGATGTGTGGGGAAAAAAAATTGCAAGAGTTGGCAACGCTGATTTATCACAGTAGATTTGGGCTATCAAAGCACACAACAAAAGGCCTGTCCACACTAAGGAAATTTCCCCCCAAATGCTAACTGGTTCTGCTTAGAATTAGAGTTACCCCAGGACTGACATAGTCCCGTTCAGACTGTAGAAAGTTGAAATTTGCATATATTCTGTGTAACAATAATAACAACAACAACAACCCTTTGCCCTTCTCTAGCACATTCCATCTGGGAATATCTGAAAGCTATAAAAACACTAAGTGTCATGATATCCTGGTGAGGAAGGTAAGGGATATGAATGGATCATTTCACCCACCACTGAAATGCTGTCACCTTTGGGTAGATGTGACAGAATGTACCCGTGTCCACACCCTAAGCACTGTTGTAATAATCTTTGTACAAAGTATGCCTTGTGAGCTATCACCTGAAAACTCATAATTTGGGGTCAATATTGTCCTGATAAAATATGTGGCAACATTGTATGCGGAGTTATAAGATGTCCCTGTACAGTGTTATTAACACATGTTCTAAACCATAGAAGAAATTGGCAAACAGATCTGGCTCAAACAAAGGACTGTGTGCCCTGTTTTATTTGCACCTAAGCAGTAAACAGAGTCATCATGCCGGCAGGGTAGATCCCATTGTGCTAGTTCCAACACAGAACAAAGACAGTCCCTGACAGAGAACTTACATACAAAATCAGGTTTGATACCACTTCAGTAATATCCTGCTGATTATTTTTATTCGCTCTACACAGAACTGAGGGATGGAGTTAATTCTGTAAATAATCTTTAAGCGACTTCCATCCTCCCTTCTGCTGTGTTTTTTTCCCCCCTCTTTCTTTCCTCTTTCCTTTGAGGTCTGTAATTGAGTGACTAGGGAGGCTGACGTGTTCTCTGACTGGTTTTTGAAAAAACCTCCCTAATCACTCAATTACAGACCTCAAAGTCGCAATACTCCAACAAAAAAAAACTTCAAAAACAGACTCCAATGAGAAACTGCAGAATTGGAATTAATTTGCAAACTGGACACTATTAAATTAGGCTTGAATAAAGACTGGGAGTGGATGGTAAAAACTATTTCCCCCTGCTAATTTTTTCCCCTACTGTTACTCACACCTTCTTGTCAACTGTTGGAAATGGGCCATCCTGATTATCACTACAAAAGTTTTTTTTCTCCTGCTGGTAATAGCCCACCTTAATTGATTACTCTCCTTACAGTTGGTATGGCAACACCCATTTTTTCATGTTCTCTGTGTGTGTGTGTGTGTATATATATATATATATATATATATATATATACACACACACACACACACACATACAAACACACACACCTATCTTCCTACTGTATTTTCCACTGCATGCATCCGATGAAGTGGGTTTTAGGGCTCTCGGGTCCCTTTCCTCCAAGCTGCTTCTTTGACTTTACATAAAACACAATAAAAAGGAGTTTCCTGCAATTCCACTATCCCCGTCTCCAACTGTGGCCAGTACCAGCTGTTTGACAGAAAGGTGGGAGAAGGCAGATACGCCTTGTAACTCAGCAAAACCCTTTGCCACACACACACAAGCTCAGGAATTTTTTCTACTTGCTACAAGTTTCCACATCATCAGTAGGTAACACAATCAAATTACCTTTCTGCTCTCCTTGTGCCCTGGCTACGATATTACCCTGATCAGACAGAGTTGCTATACCCTTTTCCAACCACACATTAGCATACAAGCACCAGAATTGTCTGGTCTCTGGGATTTTGCTAAGACACTAACTGGATGCAACCTAGTTACAGTGCCATTCTCCCCAGCAGACACAAACTTAGGACCATTTCCTTCCTGGGCTTTAGTTGAATCCAGAACCAATTTTGAGACAGCTACACTATTTTCAACCATCACAGGCTGAAGGCACCTTCTGTCTGCTTCACAGACAAAGAAGATCTGGAGACACCTTCTTCCTTTATCCCTGCCTTCCCAACAGATAAACTGCTGCTCTTTTCACTACACTGAGCTACTTTTAGCAAATCACAGTTACCTTTTTCAGGTTCACTTCTACAAGCTGTACTAGCCCCCAATATTTCACCCTTTCTTTCTTCAGTTAGGGCTTTAACCTGACCATTTACTTTAATCTGCTCCTGAGAAACATTTTCCTGACCAGTGACATCTTTCTGCTCTTGATCCAATTCCAGATTCACTTCTGAGACATTAGAATAGACATTCAGAAACTCCATTCACAGAAAGAACAGGAGTACTTGTGGCACCTTAGAGACTAACAAATTTATTAGAGACAAACAAATTTGTTAGTCTCTAAGGTGCCACAAGTACTCCTGTTCTTTTTGAGGATACAGACTAACACGGCTGCTACCCTGAAATCCATTCACAGACACACTGCTTTCTTGCACAAACAGCTATTATCCACCAGGTTAGAATCCCCCTCTCCCTGGCCATAGCAAAACTGGTTAAACACAGAAAACTGCTTAGAGTGGGATCTGACTGGAGATCTGCCTCAGAGGAGATTAGAATCCAAGTGTTTCTGAGGGGCAGGTCTGCCCTACCTCAGCGGAGAAGAGACAGACGGGATTCCCAGTTAAATTACTGCAGTGCTGAAAATGTGCCATTCATTAGGGAGGGGCTGTCATCTCAAACGTTCCTTTGCCACCTCCCTTCCTTTTTTTGGCAAAGCAGCAACAACAGCTTCCTAGACTTTAAGGGCAGCAGAGACAATGGGATCATTTGATCTGACCGCCTGTGTAACACAGGCCATAGAATTTCATCCATTTGCCCCTGTAGGGAGCCAAATAACATATGTGGGACTAAGTCTATCTCCCAGAAAGGCCTGCGGACTTGAAGACATCCAGAGATGGAGAATCCACCGCTGCCCTCGGTAGTTTGTTCCAATGAAGCACCAATGAACATGTCAAAGATCTCACCCCCATCAGCTTGGATCATGGTATATCTAGGGGAGCCTCAGGGCCTGTCTACATGGGGAAACTGACCAGCATGGCTATAGGAGAAGAACTTTGGAAGCAGAGGAATAGAACTGCTCTTATTTAGAGCAGGGGGGGTTATACTGAAATATACAGCACGATAAAAAGGTCCCTTAGGTTATGTGCTAACTACTTAGGCTAAACTCTCCGTTCAATCTTGTATTTTGCTGTGACACCAAGTACCTTTCCTAGGCTATGTCTACACTAGCACTTTTGTTGGTAAAACTTTTGTCGGTCACGGGTGTGAAATAAACACATGCCTGACTGACATAAGTTTCACTGACAGAAGCACCATTATGTCGCTGGGAGATGCTCTCCTATTGACATAGCTACCGCCACTCATGGGATGGTTTTATTATGCTGATGGGAGAGAGCTCTCCCGCCAGTATAGAGCGGCTACACGGGAGACCTTACAGCAGTGCAGCTGCAGTGGTACAGCTGTAAGGTCTCCAGTGTAGACATAGCCCCAGACCTGGGGAAGAGCTCTGTATAGCTCGAAAGCTTGTTTCTTTCACCAACAAGTTGGTCCACTAAAAGATATCACTGCACCCACCTTTGTCTCTCTAAGGCCCTTCAGTCTGGCAAGTAGTAGTTAACCAGCCTATTGAAAGTGGTCACAGCACAGAGTGGACTCCCACATTGTTACTTTAATCAGCTTTTTAAAAATCCACCAGTAGCAGACAAAGAAGTTCATTTTTATCCACACAAATAAATGTACACCACCAGCATAGAGCAATGTTTTCCCCAAAGAGAAATTAAGACTTTCATTACACAGAGGAAAAATGGATGCTGTGTCTATCACCACATGCTGGGTACCACCCCCCGCCCCCTGCTTTCTCAAAGGCAATCAGACTCCCTGACTCAAACACTTCTGCTTGTGTTAATGGGTATGTGTTCTTCACTAAAGCTACCATATCACTTGGCTTGTGAACTCCCTGAAGGCAGGGGCTGGACTGTATCTTATGCTTCAGTGCCGTAACATTCTGAAAGCAAAGTGAGTCCTCTGGGGTATTGCAACACAAATGTTATTAATTAACAAATACTGCTTATGTCCCTGTCCAGAGTAGCATGGTGCTTTAAGACATGCGTAATAGCTAGTGTAGTACAGGTAGACCTGCTGGTTACCTCTTAGCTCTGGGTTCTTATTCTAACTGTTCTTCCATTCTCCTTCTATTGATCTTTTTGGGCTCTCTCTTGACACACTGTTGTCCTACGTATCCTCACTAGCTCTTTCTTCCATACTATTCCTGCCTTCCTTTGTTGTTGCTATTGCAATTGAAAATGCTGCCCTCTTTGGGAGGAGAAAAGATGGTATTCAGTATTTTCCCACAGTTCAGCATTCCGAGGCACAGAACTTGGGTACCTTGCCTTGATCTAGACCAGGGGCAGGCAACCTATGGCCCACGTGCCAAAGGCGGCACACGAGCTGATTTTCAGTGGCACTCAACACTGCCCGGGTCCTGGCCACTGGTCCGGGGGGCTCTACATTTTAATTTAATTTGAAATGAAGTGTCTTAAAAAATTTTTAAACCTTATTTACGTTACATACAACAATAGTTTAGTTATCTATGATAGACTTATAGAAAGAGATCTTCTAAAAACGTTCAAATGTATCACTGGCACGCAAAACCTTACATTAGAGTGAATAAATGAAGACCTCGGCACACCACTTCTGA
>NW_027053283.1:10000-15000 GCF_011386835.1 Chrysemys picta bellii
TTAAGGGGCTCATAAAAGCGGCCGCCCAGCCAGGCAGCGGTACAGCTGCGAGCAGCGGCGGCAAACAGGGGAGTTTGAGAGGGAGTTCTCATTGGAGGAGAAGGTACCAGTATTTGCATCTGTCCTTGTGTGTGTGTGTGTGTGTGTGTTTGTTTGTAGGGGCCGGCAGGGGCTGGGGGCTGGGACGACGCCGAGCCCTGAGTAAGGGGCGGGGCCTGGCTGATTAAGGGGCCCAGAAAAGCGGTTGCCCAGCCAGGCAGCGGTACAGCTGCGAGCAGCGGCGGCAAACAGGGGAGTTTGAGAGGGAGTTCTCATTGGAGGAGAAGGTACCTGTATTTGCATCTGTCCTTGTGTGTGTGTGTGTGTGTGTGTGTTTGTTTGTAGGGGACGGCAGGGACTGGGGGCTGGGACGACGCCGAGCCCTGAGTAGGGGGCGGGACCTGGCTGATTAAGGGGCCCAGAAAAGCGGCCGCACAGGCAGGCAGCGGTACAGCTGCGAGCAGCGGCGGCAAACAGGGGAGTTTGAGAGGGAGTTCTCATTGGAGGAGAAGGTACCTGTATTTGCATCTGTCCTTGTGTGTGTGTGTGTGTGTGTGTGTATGTTTGTAGGGGCCGGCAGGGGCTGGGGGCTGGGACGACGCCGAGCCCTGAGTAGGGGGCGGGGCCTGGCTGATTAAGGGGCCCATAAAAGCGACCGCCCAGCCAGGCAGCGGTACAGCTGCGAGAAGCGGCGGCAAACAGGGGAGTTTGAGAGGGAGTTCTCATTGGAGGAGAAGGTACCTGTATTTGCATCTGTCCTTGTGTGTGTGTGTGTGTGTGTGTGTTTGTTTGTAGGGGCCGGCAGGGGCTGGGGGCTGGGACGACGCCGAGCCCTGAGTAGGGGGCGGGGCCTGGCTGATTAAGGGGCCCATAATAGCGGCCGCCCGGCCAGGAAGCGGTACAGCTGCGAGCAGCGGCGGCAAACAGGGGGGTTTGAGAGGGAGTTCTCATTGGAGGAGAAGGTACCTCTATTTGCATCTGTCCTTGTGTGTGTGTTTGTGTGTGTGTGTGTTTGTAGGGGCCGGCAGGGGCTGGGGGCTGGGACGACGCCGAGACCTGAGTAGGGGGCGGGGCCTGGCTGATTAAGGGGCCCAAAAAAGAGGCCGCCCAGCCAGGCAGCGGTACAGCTGCGAGCAGCGGCGGCAAACAGGGGAGTTTGAGAGTGAGTTCTCATTGGAGGAGAAGGTACCTGTATTTGCATCTGTCCTTGTGTGTGTGTGTGTGTGTGTGTGTTTGTTTGTAGGGGCCGGCAGGGGCTGGGGGCTGGGACGACGCCGAGCCCTGAGTAGGGGGCGGGGCCTGGCTGATTAAGGGGCCCAGAAAAGCGGCCGCCCAGCCAGGCAGCGGTACAGTTGCAAGCAGCGGCGGCAAACAGGGGAGTTTGAGAGGGAGTTCTCATTGGAGGAGAAGGTACCTGTATTTGCATCTGTCCTTGTGTGTGTGTTTGTTTGTAGGGGCCGGCAGGGGCTGGGGGCTGGGACGACGCCGAGCCCTGAGTAGGGGGCGGGGCCTGGCTGATTAAGGGGCTCATAAAAGCGGCCGCCCAGCCAGGCAGCGGTACAGCTGCGAGCAGCGGCGGCAAACAGGGGAGTTTGAGAGGGAGTTCTCATTGGAGGAGAAGGTACCTGTATTTGCATCTGTCCTTGTGTGTGTGTGTGTGTGTGTGTTTGTTTGTAGGGGCCGGCAGGGGCTGGGGGCTGGGACGACGCCGAGCCCTGAGTAGGGGGCGGGGCCTGGCTGATTAAGGGGCCCAGAAAAGCGGTTGCCCAGCCAGGCAGCGGTACAGCTGCGAGCAGCGGCGGCAAACAGGGGAGTTTGAGAGGGAGTTCTCATTGGAGGAGAAGGTACCTGTATTTGCATCTGTCCTTGTGTGTGTGTGTGTGTGTGTGTTTGTTTGTAGGGGACGGCAGGGGCTGGGGGCTGGGACGACGCCGAGCCCTGAGTAGGGGGCGGGGCCTGGCTGATTAAGGGGCCCATAAAAGCGACCGCCCAGCCAGGCAGCGGTACAGCTGCGAGAAGCGGCGGCAAACAGGGGAGTTTGAGAGGGAGTTCTCATTGGAGGAGAAGGTATCTGTATTTGCATCTGTCCTTGTGTGTGTGTGTGTGTGTTTGTTTGTAGGGGCCGGCAGGGGCTGGGGGCTGGGACGACGCCGAGCCCTGAGTAGGGGGCGGGGCCTGGCTGATTAAGGGGCCCATAATAGCGGCCGCCCGGCCAGGAAGCGGTACAGCTGCGAGCAGCGGCGGCAAACAGGGGGGTTTGAGAGGGAGTTCTCATTGGAGGAGAAGGTACCTCTATTTGCATCTGTCCTTGTGTGTGTGTTTGTGTGTGTGTGTGTTTGTAGGGGCCGGCAGGGGCTGGGGGCTGGGACGACGCCGAGACCTGAGTAGGGGGCGGGGCCTGGCTGATTAAGGGGCCCAAAAAAGCGGCCGCCCAGCCAGGCAGCGGTACAGCTGCGAGCAGCGGCGGCAAACAGGGGAGTTTGAGAGGGAGTTCTCATTGGAGGAGAAGGTACCTGTATTTGCATCTGTCCTTGTGTGTGTGTGTGTGTGTGTGTGTGTGTGTGTGTGTGTTTGTTTGTAGGGGCCGGCAGGGGCTGGGGGCTGGGACGACGCCGAGCCCTGAGTAGGGGGCGGGGCCTGGCTGATTAAGGGGCCCATAAAAGCGGTTGCCCAGCCAGGCAGCGGTACAGCTGCGAGTAGCGGCAGCAAACAGGGGAGTTTGAGAGGGAGTTCTCATTGGAGGAGAAGGTACCTGTATTTGCATCTGTCCTTGTGTGTGTGTGTGTGTGTGTGTTTGTTTGTAGGGGCCGGCAGGGGCTGGGGGCTGGGACGACGCCGAGCCCTGAGTAGGGGGCGGGGCCTGGCTGATTAAGGGGCCCAAAAAAGCGGCCGCCCAGCCAGGCAGCGGTACAGCTGCGAGCAGCGGCGGCAAACAGGGGAGTTTGAGAGGGAGTTCTCATTGGAGGAGAAGGTACCTGTATTTGCATCTGTCCTTGTGTGTGTGTGTGTGTGTGTGTGTGTGTGTGTGTTTGTTTGTAGGGGCCGGCAGGGGCTGGGGGCTGGGACGACGCCGAGCCCTGAGTAGGGGGCGGGGCCTGGCTGATTAAGGGGCCCACAAAAGCGGTTGCCCAGCCAGGCAGCGGTACAGCTGCGAGCAGCGGCAGCAAACAGGGGAGTTTGAGAGGGAGTTCTCATTGGAGGAGAAGGTACCTGTATTTGCATCTGTCCTTGTGTGTGTGTGTGTGTGTGTGTGTTTGTTTGTAGGGGCCGGCAGGGGCTGGGGGCTGGGACGACGCCGAGCCCTGAGTAGGGGGCGGGGCCTGGCTGATTAAGGGGCCCAGGAAAGCGGCCGCCCAGCCAGGCAGCGGTACAGCTGCGAGCAGCGGCGGCAAACAGGGGAGTTTGAGAGGGAGTTCTCATTGGAGGAGAAGGTACCTGTATTTGCATCTGTCCTTGTGTGTGTGTTTGTTTGTAGGGGCCGGCAGGGGCTGGGGGATGGGACGACGCCGAGCCCTGAGTAGGGGGCGGGGCCTGGCTGATTAAGGGGCCCATAAAAGCGGTTGCCCAGCCAGACAGCGGTACAGCTGCGAGCAGCGGCGGCCAACAGGGGAGTTTGAGAGGGAGTTCTCATTGGAGGAGAAGGTACCTGTATTTGTATCTGTCCTTGTGTGTGTGTGTGTGTTTGTTTGTAGGGGCCGGCAGGGGCTGGGGGCTGGGACGACGCCGAGCCCTGAGTAGGGGGCGGGGCCTGGCTGATTAAGGGGCCCAGAAAAGCGGCCGCACAGCCAGGCAGCGGTACAGCTGCGAGCAGCGGCGGCAAACAGGGGAGTTTGAGAGTGAGTTCTCATTGGAGGAGAAGGTACCAGTATTTGCATCTGTCCTTGTGTGTGTTTGTTTGTTTGTTTGTAGGGGCCGGCAGGGGCTGGGGGCTGGGACGACGCCGAGCCCTGAGTAGGGGGCGGGGCCTGGCTGATTAAGGGGCCCATAAAAGCGGCCGCCCAGCCAGGCAGCGGTACAGCTGCGAACAGCGGCGGCAAACAGGGGAGTTTGAGAGGGAGTTCTCATTGGAGGAGAAGGTACCTGTATTTGCATCTGTCCTTGTGTGTGTGTGTGTGTGTGTGTTTGTTTGTAGGGGCCGGCAGGGGCTGGGGGCTGGGACGACGCCGAGCCCTGAGTAGGGGGCGGGGCCTGGCTGATTAAGGGGCCCATAAAGCAGCGGTACAGCTGCGAACAGCGGCGGAAAACAGGGGAGTTTGAGAGGGAGTTCTCATTGGAGGAGAAGGTACCTGTATTTGCATCTGTCCTTGTGTGTGTGTGTGTGTGTGTGTGTGTGTGTGTGTGCGCGCGTGTGTGTTTGTTTGTAGGGGCCGGCAGGGGCTGGGGGCTGGGACGACGCCGAGCCCTGAGTAGGGGGCGGGGCCTGGCTGATTAAGGGGCCCATAAAAGCGGCCGCCCAGCCAGGCAGCGGTACAGCTGCGAGCAGCGGCGGCAAACAGGGGAGTTTGAGAGGGAGTTCTCATTGGAGGAGAAGGTACCTATATTTGCATCTGTCCTTGTGTGTGTGTGTGTGTGTGTTGGTTTGTAGGGGCCGGCAGGGGCTGGGGGCTGGGACGACGCCGAGCCCTGAGTAGGGGGCGGGGCCTGGCTGATTAAGGGGCCCATAAAAGCGGTTGCCCAGCCAGGCAGCGGTACAGCTGCGAGCAGCGGCGGCAAACAGAGGAGTTTGAGAGGGAGTTCTCATTGGAGGAGAAGGTACCTGTATTTGCATCTGTCCTTGTGTGTGTGTGTGTTTGTTTGTAGGGGCCGGCAGGGGCTGGGGGCTGGGACGACGCCGAGCCCTGAGTAGGGGGCGGGGCCTGGCTGATTAAGGGGCCCAGAAAAGCGGCCGCCCAGCCAGCGAGCGGTACAGCTGCGAGCAGCGGCGGCAAACAGGGGAGTTTGAGAGGGAGTTCTCATTGGAG
>NW_027053283.1:17500-37500 GCF_011386835.1 Chrysemys picta bellii
GGGACGACGCCGAGCCCTGAGTAGGGGGCGGGGCCTGGCTGATTAAGGGGCCCAGAAAAGCGGCCGCACAGCCAGGCAGCGGTACAGCTGCGAGCAGCGGTGGCAAACAGGGGAGTTTGAGACTGAGTTCTCATTGGAGGAGAAGGTACCTGTATTTGCATCTGTCCTTGTGTGTGTGTGTGTGTGTGTGTGTGTGTGTGTGTGTGTGTTTGTTTGTAGGGGCCGGCAGGGGCTGGGGGCTGGGACGACGCCGAGCCCTGAGTAGGGGGCGGGGCCTGGCTGATTAAGGGGTCCAGAAAAGCGGCCGCACAGCCAGGCAGCGGTACAGCTGCGAGCAGCGGCGGCAAACAGGGGAGTTTGAGAGTGAGTTCTCATTGGAGGAGAAGGTACCTGTATTTGCATCTGTCCTTGTGTGTGTGTGTGTGTGTGTGTGTGTGTATGTTTGTAGGGGCCGGCAGGGGCTGGGGGCTGGGACGACGCCGAGCCCTGAGTAGGGGGCGGGGCCTGGCTGATTAAGGGGCCCATAAAAGCGGCCGCTCAGCCAGGCAGCGGTACAGCTGCGAGCAGCGGCGGCAAACAGGGGAGTTTGAGAGGGAGTTCTCATTGGAGGAGAAGGTACCTGTATTTGCATCTGTCCTTGTGTGTGTGTGTGTGTGTGTGTGTTTGTTTGTAGGGGCCGGCAGGGGCTGGGGGCTGGGACGACGCCGAGCCCTGAGTAGGGGGCGGGGCCTGGCTGATTAAGGGGCCCATAAAAGCGGCCGCCCGGCCAGGAAGCGGTACAGCTGCGAGCAGCGGCGGCAAACAGGGAGTTTGAGAGGGAGTTCTCATTGGAGGAGAAGGTACCTGTATTTGCATCTGTCCTTGTGTGTGTGTGTGTGTGTGTGTGTTTGTTTGTAGGGGCCGGCAGGGGCTGGAGGCTGAGACGACGCCGAGCCCTGAGTAGGGGGCGGGGCCTGGCTGATTAAGGGGCCCATAAAAGCGGTTGCCCAGCCAGGCAGCGGTACAGCTGCGAGCAGCGGCGGCAAACAGGGGAGTTTGAGAGGGAGTTCTCATTGGAGGAGAAGGTACCTGTATTCGCATCTGTCCTTGTGTGTGTGTGTGTGTGTGTGTGTGTGTTTGTTTGTAGGGGCCGGCAGGGGCTGGGGGCTGGGACGACGCCGAGCCCTGAGTAGGGGGCGGGGCCTGGCTGATTAAGGGGTCCAGAAAAGCGGCCGCCCAGCCAGGCAGCGGTACAGTTGCGAGCAGCGGCGGCAAACAGGGGAGTTTGAGAGGGAGTTCTCATTGGAGGAGAAGGTACCTGTATTTGCATCTGTCCTTGTGTGTGTGTTTGTTTGTAGGGGCCGGCAGGGGCTGGGGGCTGGGACGACGCCGAGCCCTGAGTAGGGGGCGGGGCCTGGCTGATTAAGGGGCTCATAAAAGCGGCCGCCCAGCCAGGCAGCGGTACAGCTGCGAGCAGCGGCGGCAAACAGGGGAGTTTGAGAGGGAGTTCTCATTGGAGGAGAAGGTACCTGTATTTGCATCTGTCCTTGTGTGTGTGTGTGTGTGTGTGTGTGTGTGTGTGTGTGTTTGTTTGTAGGGGCCGGCAGGGGCTGGGGGCTGGGACGACGCCGAGCCCTGAGTAGGGGGGCGGGGCCTGGCTGATTAAGGGGCCCATAAAAGCGGTTGCCCAGCCAGGCAGCGGTACAGCTGCGAGCAGCGGCGGCAAACAGGGGAGTTTGAGAGGGAGTTCTCATTGGAGGAGAAGGTACCTGTATTTGCATCTGTCCTTGTGTGTGTGTGTGTGTGTGTGTGTGTGTTTGTTTGTAGGGGACGGCAGGGGCTGGGGGCTGGGACGACGCCGAGCCCTGAGTAGGGGGCGGGACCTGGCTGATTAAGGGGCCCAGAAAAGCGGCCGCCCGGCCAGGCAGCGGTACAGCTGCGAGCAGCGGCGGCAAACAGGGGAGTTTGAGAGGGAGTTCTCATTGGAGGAGAAGGTACCTGTATTTGCATCTGTCCTTGTGTGTGTGTGTGTGTGTGTATGTTTGTAGGGGCCGGCAGGGGCTGGGGGCTGGGACGACGCCGAGCCCTGAGTAGGGGGCGGGGCCTGGCTGATTAAGGGGCCCATAAAAGCGGCCGCCCAGCCAGGCAGCGGTACAGCTGCGAGAAGCGGCGGCAAACAGGGGAGTTTGAGAGGGAGTTCTCATTGGAGGAGAAGGTACCTGTATTTGCATCTGTCCTTGTGTGTGTGTGTGTGTGTGTGTGTGTGTTTGTTTGTAGGGGCCGGCAGGGGCTGGGGGCTGGGGGCTGGGACGACGCCGAGCCCTGAGTAGGGGGCGGGGCCTGGCTGATTAAGGGGCCCATAAAAGCGGCCGCCCGGCCAGGAAGCGGTACAGCTGCGAGCAGCGGCGGCAAACAGGGGGGTTTGAGAGGGAGTTCTCATTGGAGGAGAAGGTACCTCTATTTGCATCTGTCCTTGTGTGTGTGTTTGTGTGTGTGTGTGTTTGTACGGGCCGGCAGGGGCTGGGGGCTGGGACAACGCCGAGCCCTGAGTAGGGGGCGGGGCCTGGCTGATTAAGGGGCCCAAAAAAGCGGCCGCCCAGCCAGGCAGCGGTACAGCTGCGAGCAGCGGCGGCAAACAGGGGAGTTTGAGAGGGAGTTCTCATTGGAGGAGAAGGTACCTGTATTTGCATCTGTCCTTGTGTGTGTGTGTGTGTGTGTGTGTGTGTTTGTTTGTAGGGGCCGGCAGGGGCTGGGGGCTGGGACGACGCCGAGCCCTGAGTAGGGGGCGGGGCCTGGCTGATTAAGGGGCCCATAAAAGCGGCCGCCCAGCCAGGCAGCGGTACAGCTGCGAGAAGCGGCGGCAAACAGGGGAGTTTGAGAGGGAGTTCTCATTGGAGGAGAAGGTACCTGTATTTGCATCTGTCCTTGTGTGTGTGTGTGTGTGTGTGTGTGTGTGTTTGTTTGTAGGGGCCGGCAGGGGCTGGGGGCTGGGACGACGCCGAGCCCTGAGTAGGGGGCGGGGCCTGGCTGATTAAGGGGCCCATAAAAGCGGCCGCCCGGCCAGGAAGCGGTACAGCTGCGAGCAGCGGCGGCAAACAGGGGGGTTTGAGAGGGAGTTCTCATTGGAGGAGAAGGTACCTCTATTTGCATCTGTCCTTGTGTGTGTGTTTTTGTGTGTGTGTGTTTGTACGGGCCGGCAGGGGCTGGGGGCTGGGACAACGCCGAGCCCTGAGTAGGGGGCGGGGCCTGGCTGATTAAGGGGCCCAAAAAAGCGGCCGCCCAGCCAGGCAGCGGTACAGCTGCGAGCAGCGGCGGCAAACAGGGGAGTTTGAGAGGGAGTTCTCATTGGAGGAGAAGGTACCTGTATTTGCATCTGTCCTTGTGTGTGTGTGTGTGTGTGTGTTTGTTTGTAGGGGCCGGCAGGGGCTGGAGGCTGAGACGACGCCGAGCCCTGAGTAGGGGGCGGGGCCTGGCTGATTAAGGGGCCCATAAAAGCGGTTGCCCAGCCAGGCAGCGGTACAGCTGCGAGCAGCGGCGGCAAACAGGGGAGTTTGAGAGGGAGTTCTCATTGGAGGAGAAGGTACCTGTATTCGCATCTGTCCTTGTGTGTGTGTGTGTGTGTGTGTGTGTTTGTTTGTAGGGGCCGGCAGGGGCTGGGGGCTGGGACGACGCCGAGCCCTGAGTAGGGGGCGGGGCCTGGCTGATTAAGGGGTCCAGAAAAGCGGCCGCCCAGCCAGGCAGCGGTACAGTTGCGAGCAGCGGCGGCAAACAGGGGAGTTTGAGAGGGAGTTCTCATTGGAGGAGAAGGTACCTGTATTTGCATCTGTCCTTGTGTGTGTGTTTGTTTGTAGGGGCCGGCAGGGGCTGGGGGCTGGGACGACGCCGAGCCCTGAGTAGGGGGCGGGGCCTGGCTGATTAAGGGGCTCATAAAAGCGGCCGCCCAGCTAGGCAGCGGTACAGCTGCGAGCAGCGGCGGCAAACAGGGGAGTTTGAGAGGGAGTTCTCATTGGAGGAGAAGGTACCTGTATTTGCATCTGTCCTTGTGTGTGTGTGTGTGTGTGTGTGTGTGTGTGTGTGTGTTTGTTTGTAGGGGCCGGCAGGGGCTGGGGGCTGGGACGACGCCGAGCCCTGAGTAGGGGGGCGGGGCCTGGCTGATTAAGGGGCCCATAAAAGCGGTTGCCCAGCCAGGCAGCGGTACAGCTGCGAGCAGCGGCGGCAAAGAGGGGAGTTTGAGAGGGAGTTCTCATTGGAGGAGAAGGTACCTGTATTTGCATCTGTCCTTGTGTGTGTGTGTGTGTGTGTGTGTTTGTTTGTAGGGGACGGCAGGGGCTGGGGGCTGGGACGACGCCGAGCCCTGAGTAGGGGGCGGGACCTGGCTGATTAAGGGGCCCAGAAAAGCGGCCGCCCGGCCAGGCAGCGGTACAGCTGCGAGCAGCGGCGGCAAACAGGGGAGTTTGAGAGGGAGTTCTCATTGGAGGAGAAGGTACCTGTATTTGCATCTGTCCTTGTGTGTGTGTGTGTGTGTGTATGTTTGTAGGGGCCGGCAGGGGCTGGGGGCTGGGACGACGCCGAGCCCTGAGTAGGGGGCGGGGCCTGGCTGATTAAGGGGCCCATAAAAGCGGCCGCCCAGCCAGGCAGCGGTACAGCTGCGAGAAGCTGCGGCAAACAGGGGAGTTTGAGAGGGAGTTCTCATTGGAGGAGAAGGTACCTGTATTTGCATCTGTCCTTGTGTGTGTGTGTGTGTGTGTGTGTGTGTTTGTTTGTAGGGGCCGGCAGGGGCTGGGGGCTGGGACGACGCCGAGCCCTGAGTAGGGGGTGGGGCCTGGCTGATTAAGGGGCCCATAAAAGCGGCCGCCCGGCCAGGAAGCGGTACAGCTGCGAGCAGCGGCGGCAAACAGGGGGGTTTGAGAGGGAGTTCTCATTGGAGGAGAAGGTACCTCTATTTGCATCTGTCCTTGTGTGTGTGTTTGTGTGTGTGTGTGTTTGTACGGGCCGGCAGGGGCTGGGGGCTGGGACAACGCCGAGCCCTGAGTAGGGGGCGGGGCCTGGCTGATTAAGGGGCCCAAAAAAGCGGCCGCCCAGCCAGGCAGCGGTACAGCTGCGAGCAGCGGCGGCAAACAGGGGAGTTTGAGAGGGAGTTCTCATTGGAGGAGAAGGTACCTGTATTTGCATCTGTCCTTGTGTGTGTGTGTGTGTGTGTGTGTGTGTGTGTGTGTGTGTGTGTGTTTGTAGGGGCCGGCAGGGGCTGGGGGCTGGGACGACGCCGAGCCCTGAGTAGGGGGCGGGGCCTGGCTGATTAAGGGGCCCATAAAAGCGGTTGCCCAGCCAGGCAGCGGTACAGCTGCGAGCAGCGGCAGCAAACAGGGGAGTTTGAGAGGGAGTTCTCATTGGAGGAGAAGGTACCTGTATTTGCATCTGTCCTTGTGTGTGTGTGTGTGTGTGTGTGTTTGTTTGTAGGGGCCGGCAGGGGCTGGGGGCTGGGACGACGCCGAGCCCTGAGTAGGGGGCGGGACCTGGCTGATTAAGGGGCCCAGAAAAGCGACCGCACAGCCAGGCACCGGTACAGCTGCGAGCAGCGGCGGCAAACAGGGGAGTTTGAGAGGGAGTTCTCATTGGAGGAGAAGGTACCTGTATTTGCATCTGTCCTTGTGTGTGTGTGTGTGTGTGTATGTTTGTAGGGGCCGGCAGGGGCTGGGGGCTGGGATGACGCCGAGTCCTGAGTAGGGGGCGGGGCCTGGCTGATTAAGGGGCCCATAAAAGCGGCCGCCCAGCCAGGCAGCGGTACTGCTGCGAGCAGCGGCGGCAAACAGGGGAGTTTGAGAGGGAGTTCTCATTGGAGGAGAAGGTACCTGTATTTGCATCTGTCCTTGTGTGTGTGTGTGTGTGTGTGTGTGTGTTTGTTTGTAGGGGCCGGCAGGGGCTGGGGGCTGGGACGACGCCGAGCCCTGAGTAGGGGGCGGGGCCTGGCTGATTAAGGGGCCCATAAAGCAGCGGTACAGCTGCGAGCAGCGGCGGAAAACAGGGCAGTTTGAGAGGGAGTTCTCATTGGAGGAGAAGGTACCTGTATTTGCATCTGTCCTTGTGTGTGTGTGTGTTTGTTTGTAGGGGCCGGCAGGGGCTGGGGGCTGGGACGACGCCGAGCCCTGAGTAGGGGGCGGGGCCTGGCTGATTAAGGGGCCCATAAAAGCGGTTGCCCAGCCAGACAGCGGTACAGCTGCGAGCAGCGGCGGCCAACAGGGGAGTTTGAGAGGGAGTCCTCATTGGAGGAGAAGGTACCTGTATTTGCATCTGTCCTTGTGTGTGTGTGTGTGTGTGTGCGTGTGTGTGTGCGCGCGTGTGTGTTTGTTTGTAGGGGCCGGCAGGGGCTGGGGGCTGGGACGACGCCGAGCCTTGAGTAGGGGGCGGGGCCTGGCTGATTAAGGGGCCCAGAAAAGCGGTTGCCCAGCCAGGCAGCGGTACAGCTGCGAGCAGCGGCGGCAAACAGGGGAGTTTGAGAGGGAGTTCTCATTGGAGGAGAAGGTACCTGTATTTGCATCTGTCCTTGTGTGTGTGTGTGTGTGTGTTTGTTTGTAGGGGCCGGCAGGGGCTGGGGGCTGGGACGACGCCGAGCCCTGAGTAGGGGGCGGGGCCTGGCTGATTAAGGGGCCCATAAAAGCGGCCGCCCAGCCAGGCAGCGGTACAGCTGCGAGCAGCGGCGGCAAACAGGGGAGTTTGAGAGGGAGTTCTCATTGGAGGAGAAGGTACCTGTATTTGCATCTGTCCTTGTGTGTGTGTGTGTGTGTGTGCGTGTGTGTGTGCGCGCGTGTGTGTTTGTTTGTAGGGGCCGGCAGGGGCTGGGGGCTGGGACGACGCCGAGCCTTGAGTAGGGGGCGGGGCCTGGCTGATTAAGGGGCCCAGAAAAGCGGTTGCCCAGCCAGGCAGCGGTACAGCTGCGAGCAGCGGCGGCAAACAGGGGAGTTTGAGAGGGAGTTCTCATTGGAGGAGAAGGTACCTGTATTTGCATCTGTCCTTGTGTGTGTGTGTGTGTGTGTTTGTTTGTAGGGGCCGGCCGGGGCTGGGGGCTGGGACGACGCCGAGCCCTGAGTAGGGGGCGGGGCCTGGCTGATTAAGGGGCCCATAAAAGCGGCCGCCCAGCCAGGCAGCGGTACAGCTGCGAGCAGCGGCGGCAAACAGGGGAGTGTGAGAGGGAGTTCTCATTGGAGGAGAAGGTACCTGTATTTGCATCTGTCCTTGTGTGTGTTTGTGTGTTTGTTTGTAGGGGCCGGCAGGGGCTGGGGGCTGGGACGACGCCGAGCCCTGAGTAGGGGGCGGGGCCTGGCTGATTAAGGGGCCCATAAAAGCGGTTGCCCAGCCAGACAGCGGTACAACTATGAGCAGCGGCGGCCAACAGGGGAGTTTGAGAGGGAGTTCTCATTGGAGGAGAAGGTACCTGTATTTGCATCTGTCCTTGTGTGTGTGTGTGTTTTTTTGTAGGGGCCGGCAGGGGCTGGGGGCTGGGACGACGCCGAGCCCTGAGTAGGGGGCGGGGCCTGGCTGATTAAGGGGCCCAGAAAAGCGGCCGCACAGCCAGGCAGCGGTACAGCTGCGAGCAGCGGCGGCAAACAGGGGAGTTTGAGAGTGAGTTCTCATTGGAGGAGAAGGTACCAGTATTTGCATCTGTCCTTGTGTGTGTTTGTGTGTTTGTTTGTAGGGGCCGGCAGGGGCTGGGGGATGGGACGACGCCGAGCCCTGAGTAGGGGGCGGGGCCTGGCTGATTAAGGGGCCCAGAAAAGCGGCCGCCCAGCCAGCCAGCGGTACAGCTGCGAGCAGCGGCGGCAAACAGGGGAGTTTGAGAGGGAGTTCTCATTGGAGGAGAAGGTACCTGTATTTGCATTTGTCCTTGTGTGTGTTTGTGTTTGTTTGTAGGGGCCGGCAGGGGCTGGGGGCTGGGACGACGCGGAGCCCTGAGTAGGGGGCGGGGCCTGGCTGATTAAGGGGCCCATAAAAGCGGTTGCCCAGCCAGGCAGCGGTACAGCTGCGAGCAGCGGCGGCAAACAGCGGAGTTTGAGAGGGAGTTCTCATTGGAGGAGAAGGTACCTGTATTTGCATCTGTCCTTGTGTGTGTGTGTGTGTGTGTTTGTTTGTAGGGGCCGGCAGGGGCTGGGGGCTGGGACGACGCCGAGCCCTGAGTAGTGGGCGGGGCCTGGCTGATTAAGGGGCCCAGAAAAGCCGCCGCCCAGCCAGGCAGCGGTACAGCTGCGAGCAGTGGCGGCAAACAGGGGAGTTAGAGAGGGAGTTCTCATTGGAGGAGAAGGTACCTGTATTTGCATCTGTCCTTGTGTGTGTGTCTGTGTTTGTTTGTAGGGGCCGGCAGGGGCTGGGGGGTGGGACGACGCCGAGCCCTGAGTAGGGGGCGGGGCCTGGCTGATTAAGGGGCCCATAAAAGCGGCCGCCCAGCCAGCGAGCGGTACAGCTGCGAGCAGCGGCGGCAAACAGGGGAGTTTGAGAGGGAGTTCTCATTGGAGAAGAAGGTACCTGTATTTGCATCTGTCCTTGTGTGTGTGTGTGTGTGTGTTTGTTTGTAGGGGCCGGCAGGGGCTGGGGGCTGGGACGACGCCGAGCCCTGAGTAGGGGGCGGGGCCTGGCTGATTAAGGGGCCCATAAAAGCTTCCGCCCAGCCAGGCAGCGGTACAGCTGCGAGCAGCGGTGGCAAACAGGGGAGTTTGAGAGGGAGTTCTCATTGGAGGAGAAGGTACCTTTATTTGCATCTGTCCTTGTGTGTGTGTGTGTGTGTGTGTGTGTGTATGTGTGTGTGTTTGTTTGTTTGTTTGTAGGGGCCGGCAGGGGCTGGGGGCTGGGACGACGCCGAGCCCTGAGTAGGGGGCGGGGCCTGGCTGATTAAGGGGCCCATAAAAGCGGCCGCCCAGCCAGGCAGCGGTACAGCTGCGAGCAACGGCGGCAAACAGGGGAGCTTGAGAGGGAGTTCTCATTGGAGGAGAAGGTACCTGTATTTGCATCTGTCCTTGTTTGTGTGTGTGTTTGTTTGTAGGGGCCGGCAGGGGCTGGGGGCTGGGACGACGCCTAGCCCTGAGTAGGGGGCGGGGCCTGGCTGATTAAGGGGCCCATAAAAGCGGTTGCCCAGCCAGGCAGCGGTACAGCTGCGAGCAGCGGCGGCAAACAGGGGAGTTTGAGAGGGAGTTCTCATTGGAGGAGAAGGTACCTGTATTTGCATCTGTCCGTGTGTGTGTGTGTGTGTGTGTTTGTTTGTTTGTTTGTAGGGGCCGGCAGGGGCTGGGGGCTGGGACGACGCCGAGCCCTGAGTAGGGGGCGGGGCCTGGCTGATTAAGGGGCCCAGAAAAGCGGCCGCCCAGCCAGCGAGCGGTACAGCTGCGAGCAGCGGCGGCAAACAGGGGAGTTTGAGAGGGAGTTCTCATTGGAGGAGAAGGTACCTGTATTTGCATCTGTCCTTGTGTGTGTGTGTGTGTGTGTGTGTGTTTGTAGGGGCCGGCAGGGGCTGGGGGCTGGGACGACGCCGAGCCCTGAATAGGGGGCGGGGCCTGGCTGATTAAGGGGCCCATAAAAGCTTCCGCCCAGCCAGGCAGTGGTACAGGTGCGAGCACCGGTGGCAAACAGGGGAGTTTGGGAGGGAGTTCTCATTGGAGGAGAAGGTACCTGTATTTGCATCTGTCCTTGTGTGTGTGTGTGTGTGTTTGTTTGTAGGGGCCGGCAGGGGCTGGGGGCTGTGACGACACCGAGCCCTGAGTAGGCGGCGGGGCCTGGCTGATTAAGGGGCCCATAAAAGCTGTTGCACAGCCAGGCAGCGGTACAGCTGCGAGCAGCGGCGGCAAACAGGGGAGTTTGAGAGGGAGTTCTCATTGGAGGAGAAGGTACCTGTATTTGCATCTGTCCTTGTGTGTGTGTGTGTGTGTTTGTTTGTAGGGGCCGGCAGGGGCTGGGGGCTGGGACGACGCCGAGCCCTGAGTAGGGGGCGGGGCCTGGCTGATTAAAAGGCCCATAAAAGCGGCCGCCCAGCCAGGCAGGGGTACAGCTGCGAGCAGCGGCGGCAAACAGGGGAGTTTGAGAGGGAGTTCTCATTGGAGGAGAAGGTACCTGTATTTGCATCTGTCCTTGTGTGTGTGTGCGTGTTTGTTTGTAGGGGCCGGCAGGGGCTGGGGGCTGGGACGACGCCGAGCCCTGAGTAGGGGGCGGGGCCTGGCTGATTAAGGGGCCCTTAAAAGCGGTTGCCCAGCCAGGCAGCGGTACAGCTGCGAGCAGCGGCGGCAAACAGGGGAGTTTGAGAGGAAGTTCTCATTGGAGGAGAAGGTACCTGTATTTGCATCTCTCCTTGTGTGTGTGTGTGTGTGTGCGTATTTGTTTGTAGGGGCCGGCAGGGGCTGGGGGCTGGGACGACGCCGAGCCCTGAGTAGGGGGCGGGGCCTGGCTGATTAAGGGGCCCATAAAAGCGTCCGCCCAGCCAGGCAGCAGTACAGCTGCGAGCAGCGGTGGCAAAGAGGGGAGTTTGAGAGGGCGTTCTCATTGGAGGAGAAGGTACCTGTATTTGCATCTGTCCGTGTGTGTGTTTGTGTGTGTGTGTGTGTGCGTGTGTGTTTGTTTGTAGGGGCCGGCAGGGGCTGCGGGCTGGGACGACGCCGAGCCCTGAGTAGGGGGCGGGGCCTGGCTGATTAAGGGGCCCATAAAAGCGGCCGCCCAGCCACGCAGCGGTACAGCTGCGAGCAGCGGCGGCAAACAGGGGAGTTTGAGAGGGAGTTCTCATTGGAGGAGAAGGTACCTGTATTTGCATCTGTCTTTGTGTGTGTTTGTGTGTTTGTTTGTAGGGGCCGGCAGGGACTGGGGGCTGGGACGACGCCGAGCCCTGAGTAGGGGGCGGGGCCTGGCTGATTAAGGGGCCCATAAAAGCGGTTGCCCAGCCAGGCAGCGGTATAGCTGCGAGCAGTGGCGGCAAACAGCGGAGTTTGAGAGGGAGTTCTCATTGGAGGAGAAGGTACCTGTATTTGCATCTGTCCTTGTGTGTGTGTGTGTGTGTGTGTGTGTGTGTGTGTGTGTTTGTAGGGGCCGGCAGGGGCTGGGGGCTGGGACGACGCCGAGCCCTGAGTCGGGGGCGGGGCCTGGCTGATTAAGGGGCCCATAAAAGCGGCCGCCCAGCCAGGCAGCGGTACAGCTGCGAGAAGCGGCGGCAAACAGGGGATTTTGAGAGGGAGTTCTCATTGGAGGAGAAGGTACCTGTATTTGCATCTGTCCTTGTGTCTGTGTGTGTGTTTGTTTGTAGGGGCCGGCAGGGGCTGGGGGATGGGACGACGCCGAGCCCTGAGTAGGGGGCGGGGCCTGGCTGATTAAGGGGCCCATAAAAGCGGCCGCCCAGCCAGGCAGCGGTACAGCTGCGAGCAGCGGCGGCACACAGGGGAGTTTGAGAGGGAGTTCTCATTGGAGGAGAAGGTACCTGTATTTACATCTGTCCTTGTGTGTGTGTGTGTGTTTGTTTGTAGGGGCCGGCAGGGGCTGGGGGCTGGGACGACGCCGAGCCCTGAGTAGGGGGCGGGGCCTGGCTGATTAAGGGGCCCATAAAAGCGGCCGCCTAGCCAGGCATTGGTACAGCCGCGAGCAGCGGCGGCAAACAGGGGAGTTTGAGAGGGAGTTCTCATTGGAGGAGAAGGTACCTGTATTTGCATCTGTCCTTGTGTGTGTGTGTGTGTGTGTGTGTGTTTGTTTGTAGGGGCCGGCAGGGGCTGGGGGCTGGGACGACGCCGAGCCCTGAGTAGGGGGCGGGGCCTGGCTGATTAAGGGGCCCAGAAAAGCGGCCGCCCAGCCAGGCAGCGGTACAGCTGCGAGCAGCAGCGGCAAACAGGTGAGTTTGAGAGGGAGTTCTCATTGGAGGAGAAGGTACCTGTATTTGCATCTGTCTTTGTGTGTGTTTGTGTGTTTGTTTGTAGGGGCCGGCAGGGGCTGGGGGCTGGGACGACGCCGAGCCCTGAGTAGGGGGCGGGGCCTGGCTGATTAAGGGGCCCATAAAAGCGGTTGCCCAGCCAGGCAGCGGTACAGCTGCGAGCAGTGGCGGCAAACAGGGTAGTTTGAGACTGAGTTCTCATTGGAGGAGAAGGTACCTGTATTTGCATCTGTCCTTGTGTGTGTTTGTGTGTTTGTGTGTTTGTTTGTAGGGGCCGGCAGGGGCTGGGGGCTGGGACGACGCCGAGCCCTGAGTAGGGGGCGGGGCCTGGCTGATTAAGGGGCCCATAAAAGCGGCCGCCCAGCCAGGCAGCGGTACAGCTGCGAGCAGCGGCGGCAAACAGGGGAGTTTGATAGGGAGTTCTCATTGGAGGAGAAGGTACCTGTATTTGCATCTGTCCTTGTGTGTGTGTGTGTGTGTTTGTTTGTAGGGGCCGGCAGGGGCTGGGGGCTGGGACGACGCCGAGCCCTGAGTAGGGGGCGGGGCCTGGCTGATTAAGGGGCCCATAAAAGCGGCCGCCCAGCCAGGCAGCGGTACAGCTGCGAGCAGCGGCGGCAAACAGGGCAGTTTGAGAGGGAGTTCTCATTGGAGGAGAAGGTACCTGTATTTGCATCTGTCCTTGTGTGTGTGTGTGTGTGTGTGTTTGTTTGTAGGGGCCGGCAGGGGCTGGGGGCTGGGACGACGCCGAGCCCGGAGTCGGGGGCGGGGCCTGGCTGATTAAGGGGCCCATAAAAGCGGCCGCCCAGCCAGGCAGCGGTACAGCTGCGAGCAGCGGCGGCAAACAAGGGAGTTTGAGAGGGAGTTCTCATTGGAGGAGAAGGTACCTGTATTTGTATCTGTCCTTGTGTGTGTGTGTGTGTGTGTGTTTTTTTGTAGGGGCCGGCAGGGGCTGGGGGCTGGGACGACGCCGAGCCCTGAGTAGGGGGCGGGGCCTGGCTGATTAAGGGGCCCAGAAAAGCGGTTGCCCAGCCAGGCAGCGGTACAGCTGCGAGCCGCGGCGGCAAACAGGGGAGTTTGAGAGGGAGTTCTCATTGGAGGAGAAGGTACCTGTATTTGCATCTGTCCTTGTGTCTGTGTGTGTGTTTGTTTGGAGGGGCCGGCAGGGGCTGGGGGCTGGGACGACGCCGAGCCCTGAGTAGGCGCGGGGCCTGGCTGATTAAGGGGCCCATAAAAGCGGCCGCCCAGCCAGGCAGCGGTACAGCTGCGAGCAGCGGCGGCAAACAGGGGAGTTTGAGAGGGAGTTCTCATTGGAGGAGAGGGTACCTGTATTTACATCTGTCCTTGTGTGTGTGTGTGTGTGTGTGTTTGTTTGTAGGGGCCGGCAGGGGCTGGGGGCTGGGACGACGCCGAGCCCTGAGTAGGGGGCGGGGCCTGGCTGATTAAGGGGCCCATAAAAGCGGCCGCCCAGCCAGGCATTGGTACAGCTGCGAGCAGCGGCGGCAAACAGGAGAGTTTGAGAGGGAGTTCTCATTGGAGGAGAAGGTACCTGTATTTGCATCTGTCCGTGTGTGTGTGTGTGTGTGTGTGTGTGTGTGTGCGTGTGTGTTTGTTTGTAGGGGCCGGCAGGGGCTGCGGGCTGGGACGACGCCGAGCCCTGAGTAGGGGGCGGGGCCTGGCTGATTAAGGGGCCCAGAAAAGCGGCCGCCCAGCCAGGCAGCGGTACAGCTGCGAGCAGCGGCGGCAAACAGGGGAGTTTGAGAGGGAGTTCTCATTGGAGGAGAAGGTACCTGTATTTGCATCTGTCTTTGTGTGTGTTTGTGTGTTTGTTTGTAGGGGCCGGCAGGGGCTGGGGGCTAGGACGACGCCGAGCCCTGAGTAGGGGGCGGGGCCTGGCTGATTAAGGGGCCCAGAAAAGCGGCTGCCCAGCCAGGCAGCGGTACAGCTGCGAGCAGCGGCGGCAAACAGGGGAGTTTGAGAGGGAGTTCTCATTGGAGGAGAAGGTACCTGTATTTGCATCTGTCCTTGTGTGTGTTTGTGTGTTTGTGTGTTTGTTTGTAGGGGCCGGCAGGGGCTGGGGGCTGGGACGACGCCGAGCCCTGAGTAGGGGGCGGGGCCTGCCTGATTAAGGGGCCCAGAAAAGCGGCCGCCCAGCCAGGCAGCGGTACAGCTGCGAGCAGCGGCGGCAAACAGGGGAGTTTGAGAGGGAGTTCTCATTGGAGGAGAAGGTACCTGTATTTGCATCTGTCCTTGTGTGTGTGTGCGCGTGTGTGTTTGTTTGTAGGGGCCGGCAGGGGCTGGGGGCTGGGACGACGCCGAGCCCTGAGTAGGGGGCGGGGCCTGGCTGATTAAGGGGCCCAGAAAAGCGGTTGCCCAGCCAGGCAGCGGTACAGCTGCGAGCAGCGGCGGCAAACAGGGGAGTTTGAGAGGGAGTTCTCATTGGAGGAGAAGGTACCTGTATTCGCATCTGTCCTTGTGTGTGTGTGTGTGTGTGTGTGTGTGTTTGTTTGTAGGGGCCGGCAGGGGCTGGGGGCTGGGACGACGCCGAGCCCTGAGTAGGGGGCGGGGCCTGGCTGATTAAGGGGTCCAGAAAAGCGGCCGCCCAGCCAGGCAGCGGTACAGTTGCGAGCAGCGGCGGCAAACAGGGGAGTTTGAGAGGGAGTTCTCATTGGAGGAGAAGGTACCTGTATTTGCATCTGTCCTTGTGTGTGTGTTTGTTTGTAGGGGCCGGCAGGGGCTGGGGGCTGGGACGACGCCGAGCCCTGAGTAGGGGGCGGGGCCTGGCTGATTAAGGGGCTCATAAAAGCGGCCGCCCAGCCAGGCAGCGGTACAGCTGCGAGCAGCGGCGGCAAACAGGGGAGTTTGAGAGGGAGTTCTCATTGGAGGAGAAGGTACCTGTATTTGCATCTGTCCTTGTGTGTGTGTGTGTGTGTGTGTGTGTGTGTGTGTGTGTGTTTGTTTGTAGGGGCCGGCAGGGGCTGGGGGCTGGGACGACGCCGAGCCCTGAGTAGGGGGGCGGGGCCTGGCTGATTAAGGGGCCCATAAAAGCGGTTGCCCAGCCAGGCAGCGGTACAGCTGCGAGCAGCGGCGGCAAACAGGGGAGTTTGAGAGGGAGTTCTCATTGGAGGAGAAGGTACCTGTATTTGCATCTGTCCTTGTGTGTGTGTGTGTGTGTGTGTGTTTGTTTGTAGGGGACGGCAGGGGCTGGGGGCTGGGACGACGCCGAGCCCTGAGTAGGGGGCGGGACCTGGCTGATTAAGGGGCCCAGAAAAGCGGCCGCCCGGCCAGGCAGCGGTACAGCTGCGAGCAGCGGCGGCAAACAGGGGAGTTTGAGAGGGAGTTCTCATTGGAGGAGAAGGTACCTGTATTTGCATCTGTCCTTGTGTGTGTGTGTGTGTGTGTATGTTTGTAGGGGCCGGCAGGGGCTGGGGGCTGGGACGACGCCGAGCCCTGAGTAGGGGGCGGGGCCTGGCTGATTAAGGGGCCCATAAAAGCGGCCGCCCAGCCAGGCAGCGGTACAGCTGCGAGAAGCGGCGGCAAACAGGGGAGTTTGAGAGGGAGTTCTCATTGGAGGAGAAGGTACCTGTATTTGCATCTGTCCTTGTGTGTGTGTGTGTGTGTGTGTGTGTGTTTGTTTGTAGGGGCCGGCAGGGGCTGGGGGCTGGGACGACGCCGAGCCCTGAGTAGGGGGCGGGGCCTGGCTGATTAAGGGGCCCATAAAAGCGGCCGCCCGGCCAGGAAGCGGTACAGCTGCGAGCAGCGGCGGCAAACAGGGGGGTTTGAGAGGGAGTTCTCATTGGAGGAGAAGGTACCTCTATTTGCATCTGTCCTTGTGTGTGTGTTTGTGTGTGTGTGTGTTTGTACGGGCCGGCAGGGGCTGGGGGCTGGGACAACGCCGAGCCCTGAGTAGGGGGCGGGGCCTGGCTGATTAAGGGGCCCAAAAAAGCGGCCGCCCAGCCAGGCAGCGGTACAGCTGCGAGCAGCGGCGGCAAACAGGGGAGTTTGAGAGGGAGTTCTCATTGGAGGAGAAGGTACCTGTATTTGCATCTGTCCTTGTGTGTGTGTGTGTGTGTGTGTGTGTGTGTGTGTGTGTGTGTGTTTGTTTGTAGGGGCCGGCAGGGGCTGGGGGCTGGGACGACGCCGAGCCCTGAGTAGGGGGCGGGGCCTGGCTGATTAAGGGGCCCATAAAAGCGGCCGCCCAGCCAGGCAGCGGTACAGCTGCGAGAAGCGGCGGCAAACAGGGGAGTTTGAGAGGGAGTTCTCATTGGAGGAGAAGGTACCTGTATTTGCATCTGTCCTTGTGTGTGTGTGTGTGTGTGTGTGTGTGTGTTTGTTTGTAGGGGCCGGCAGGGGCTGGGGGCTGGGACGACGCCGAGCCCTGAGTAGGGGGCGGGGCCTGGCTGATTAAGGGGCCCATAAAAGCGGCCGCCCGGCCAGGAAGCGGTACAGCTGCGAGCAGCGGCGGCAAACAGGGGGGTTTGAGAGGGAGTTCTCATTGGAGGAGAAGGTACCTCTATTTGCATCTGTCCTTGTGTGTGTGTTTGTGTGTGTGTGTGTTTGTACGGGCCGGCAGGGGCTGGGGGCTGGGACAACGCCGAGCCCTGAGTAGGGGGCGGGGCCTGGCTGATTAAGGGGCCCAAAAAAGCGGCCGCCCAGCCAGGCAGCGGTACAGCTGCGAGCAGCGGCGGCAAACAGGGGAGTTTGAGAGGGAGTTCTCATTGGAGGAGAAGGTACCTGTATTTGCATCTGTCCTTGTGTGTGTGTGTGTGTGTGTGTTTGTTTGTAGGGGCCGGCAGGGGCTGGAGGCTGAGACGACGCCGAGCCCTGAGTAGGGGGCGGGGCCTGGCTGATTAAGGGGCCCATAAAAGCGGTTGCCCAGCCAGGCAGCGGTACAGCTGCGAGCAGCGGCGGCAAACAGGGGAGTTTGAGAGGGAGTTCTCATTGGAGGAGAAGGTACCTGTATTCGCATCTGTCCTTGTGTGTGTGTGTGTGTGTGTGTTTGTTTGTAGGGGCCGGCAGGGGCTGGGGGCTGGGACGACGCCGAGCCCTGAGTAGGGGGCGGGGCCTGGCTGATTAAGGGGTCCAGAAAAGCGGCCGCCCAGCCAGGCAGCGGTACAGTTGCGAGCAGCGGCGGCAAACAGGGGAGTTTGAGAGGGAGTTCTCATTGGAGGAGAAGGTACCTGTATTTGCATCTGTCCTTGTGTGTGTGTTTGTTTGTAGGGGCCGGCAGGGGCTGGGGGCTGGGACGACGCCGAGCCCTGAGTAGGGGGCGGGGCCTGGCTGATTAAGGGGCTCATAAAAGCGGCCGCCCAGCTAGGCAGCGGTACAGCTGCGAGCAGCGGCGGCAAACAGGGGAGTTTGAGAGGGAGTTCTCATTGGAGGAGAAGGTACCTGTATTTGCATCTGTCCTTGTGTGTGTGTGTGTGTGTGTGTGTGTGTGTGTGTGTGTGTGTGTTTGTTTGTAGGGGCCGGCAGGGGCTGGGGGCTGGGACGACGCCGAGCCCTGAGTAGGGGGGCGGGGCCTGGCTGATTAAGGGGCCCATAAAAGCGGTTGCCCAGCCAGGCAGCGGTACAGCTGCGAGCAGCGGCGGCAAACAGGGGAGTTTGAGAGGGAGTTCTCATTGGAGGAGAAGGTACCTGTATTTGCATCTGTCCTTGTGTGTGTGTGTGTGTGTGTGTGTTTGTTTGTAGGGGACGGCAGGGGCTGGGGGCTGGGACGACGCCGAGCCCTGAGTAGGGGGCGGGACCTGGCTGATTAAGGGGCCCAGAAAAGCGGCCGCCCGGCCAGGCAGCGGTACAGCTGCGAGCAGCGGCGGCAAACAGGGGAGTTTGAGAGGGAGTTCTCATTGGAGGAGAAGGTACCTGTATTTGCATCTGTCCTTGTGTGTGTGTGTGTGTGTGTGTATGTTTGTAGGGGCCGGCAGGGGCTGGGGGCTGGGACGACGCCGAGCCCTGAGTAGGGGGCGGGGCCTGGCTGATTAAGGGGCCCATAAAAGCGGCCGCCCAGCCAGGCAGCGGTACAGCTGCGAGAAGCGGCGGCAAACAGGGGAGTTTGAGAGGGAGTTCTCATTGGAGGAGAAGGTACCTGTATTTGCATCTGTCCTTGTGTGTGTGTGTGTGTGTGTGTGTGTGTTTGTTTGTAGGGGCCGGCAGGGGCTGGGGGCTGGGACGACGCCGAGCCCTGAGTAGGGGGTGGGGCCTGGCTGATTAAGGGGCCCATAAAAGCGGCCGCCCGGCCAGGAAGCGGTACAGCTGCGAGCAGCGGCGGCAAACAGGTGGGTTTGAGAGGGAGTTCTCATTGGAGGAGAAGGTACCTCTATTTGCATCTGTCCTTGTGTGTGTGTTTGTGTGTGTGTGTGTTTGTACGGGCCGGCAGGGGCTGGGGGCTGGGACAACGCCGAGCCCTGAGTAGGGGGCGGGGCCTGGCTGATTAAGGGGCCCAAAAAAGCGGCCGCCCAGCCAGGCAGCGGTACAGCTGCGAGAAGCGGCGGCAAACAGGGGAGTTTGAGAGGGAGTTCTCATTGGAGGAGAAGGTACCTGTATTTGCATCTGTCCTTGTGTGTGTGTGTGTGTGTGTGTGTGTGTGTGTGTGTGTGTGTGTGTGTGTTTGTTTGTAGGGGCCGGCAGGGGCTGGGGGCTGGGACGACGCCGAGCCCTGAGTAGGGGGCGGGGCCTGGCTGATTAAGGGGCCCATAAAAGCGGTTGCCCAGCCAGGCAGCGGTACAGCTGCGAGCAGCGGCAGCAAACAGGGGAGTTTGAGAGGGAGTTCTCATTGGAGGAGAAGGTACCTGTATTTGCATCTGTCCTTGTGTGTGTGTGTGTGTGTGTGTGTTTGTTTGTAGGGGCCGGCAGGGGCTGGGGGCTGGGACGACGCCGAGCCCTGAGTAGGGGGCGGGACCTGGCTGATTAAGGGGCCCAGAAAAGCGACCGCACAGCCAGGCACCGGTACAGCTGCGAGCAGCGGCGGCAAACAGGGGAGTTTGAGAGGGAGTTCTCATTGGAGGAGAAGGTACCTGTATTTGCATCTGTCCTTGTGTGTGTGTGTGTGTGTGTGTGTATGTTTGTAGGGGCCGGCAGGGGCTGGGGGCTGGGACGACGCCGAGTCCTGAGTAGGGGGCGGGGCCTGGCTGATTAAGGGGCCCATAAAAGCGGCCGCCCAGCCAGGCAGCGGTACTGCTGCGAGCAGCGGCGGCAAACAGGGGAGTTTGAGAGGGAGTTCTCATTGGAGGAGAAGGTACCTGTATTTGCATCTGTCCTTGTGTGTGTGTGTGTGTGTGTGTGTGTGTGTTTGTTTGTAGGGGCCGGCAGGGGCTGGGGGCTGGGACGACGCCGAGCCCTGAGTAGGGGGCGGGGCCTGGCTGATTAAGGGGCCCATAAAGCAGCGGTACAGCTGCGAGCAGCGGCGGAAAACAGGGCAGTTTGAGAGGGAGTTCTCATTGGAGGAGAAGGTACCTGTATTTGCATCTGTCCTTGTGTGTGTGTGTGTTTGTTTGTAGGGGCCGGCAGGGGCTGGGGGCTGGGACGACGCCGAGCCCTGAGTAGGGGGCGGGGCCTGGCTGATTAAGGGGCCCATAAAAGCGGTTGCCCAGCCAGACAGCGGTACAGCTGCGAGCAGCGGCGGCCAACAGGGGAGTTTGAGAGGGAGTCCTCATTGGAGGAGAAGGTACCTGTATTTGCATCTGTCCTTGTGTGTGTGTGTGTGTGTGTGCGTGTGTGTGTGCGCGCGTGTGTGTTTGTTTGTAGGGGCCGGCAGGGGCTGGGGGCTGGGACGACGCCGAGCCTTGAGTAGGGGGCGGGGCCTGGCTGATTAAGGGGCCCATAAAAGCGGCCGCCCAGCCAGGCAGCGGTACAGCTGCGAGCAGCGGCGGCAAACAGGGGAGTTTGAGAGGGAGTTCTCATTGGAGGAGAAGGTACCTGTATTTGCATCTGTCCTTGTGTGTGTGTGTGTGTGTGTTTGTTTGTAGGGGCCGGCAGGGGCTGGGGGCTGGGACGACGCCGAGCCCTGAGTAGGGGGCGGGGCCTGGCTGATTAAGGGGCCCATAAAAGCGGCCGCCCAGCCAGGCAGCGGTACAGCTGCGAGCAGCGGCGGCAAACAGGGGAGTTTGAGAGGGAGTTCTCATTGGAGGAGAAGGTACCTGTATTT
>NW_027053284.1:0-41343 GCF_011386835.1 Chrysemys picta bellii
AGAGTCACCTCAGCCTTTCCCGCCCAGGCTCTGACCCAGCCCCTTCAGAGTCACCTCAGCCTTTCCAGCCCACGCTCTGACACCTCCCCCTCTTCAGAATCACCACAGCATTTCTCGCCCAGGCTCCAACCTCTCCACCCTCTTAGGGTCACCTCAGCTTTTCCCACCCAGGCTCTGACCCAGCCCCTTCAGAGTCACCTCAGCCTTTCCAGCCCACGCTCTGACCTCACCCCCTCTTCAGAGTCACCACAGCATTTCCCTCCCAGGCTCCGACCCTCCCCCTCTTAGAGTCACCTCAGCGTTTCCGACCCAGGCTCTGACCCTCACCATTCAGAGTCACCACAGCCTTTCCTGCCCGGCTCCAACCCACCCTTTCAGAGTCACCTGAGCCTTTTCCACCCTGGCTCTGATCCCACCCACTTCAGAGTCACCTCAGCCTTTCCAGCCCATGCTCTGACACCTCTCCCTCTTCAGAATCACCACAGCATTTCCCACCCAGGCTCCCACCTCCCCACCCCATTAGGGTCACCTCAGCTTTTCCCACCCAAGTGCTGGACTCCTACTCCTCTGCCACCTCAGACTTTCCTGCCCAGGCTCCGACCCCAACTCTTTCAGAGTCACCTCAGCTTTTCCCACCCAGGCTCCGACACAGCCCCTTCAGAGTCACCTCAGCCTTTCCCGCCCAGGCTCTGACCCAGCCCCTTCAGAGTCACCACAGCCTTTCCCACCCTGGCTCTGACCCACCCACTTCAGAGTCACCTGAGCCTTTCCCGCCCAGGCTCTGACCCAGCCCGTTCAGAGTCACCTCAGCCTTTCCAGCCCACGATCTGACACCTCCCCCTCTTCAGAATCACCACAGCATTTCTCGCCCAGGCTCCAACCTCTCCACCCTCTTAGGGTCACCTCAGCTTTTCCCACCCAGGCTCTGACCCAGCCCCTTCAGAGTCACCTCAGCCTTTCCAGCCCACGCTCTGACACCTCCCCCTCTTCAGAATCACCACAGCATTTCCCGCCCAGGCTCCCACCTCCCCACCCCCTTAGGGTCACCTCAGCGTTTCCCACCCAAGTGCTGGACTCCTCCTCCTGTGCCACCTCAGACTTTCCTGCCCAGGCTCCGACCCCCGACTCTTTCGGAGTTACCTCAGCCTTTCCCGCCAATGCTCTGACCTCACCCCCTCTTCAGAGTCACCACAGCATTTCCCTCCCAGGCTCCGACCCTCCCCCTCTTAGAGTCACCTCAGCGTTTCCGACCCAGGCTCTGACCCTCACCATTCAGAGTCACCACAGCCTTTCCTGCCCGGCTCCAACCCACCCTTTCAGAGTCACCTGAGCCTTTTCCACCCTGGCTCTGATCCCACCCACTTCAGAGTCACCTCAGCCTTTCCAGCCCATGCTCTGACACCTCTCCCTCTTCAGAATCACCACAGCATTTCCCACCCAGGCTCCCACCTCCCCACCCCATTAGGGTCACCTCAGCTTTTCCCACCCAAGTGCTGGACTCCTACTCCTCTGCCACCTCAGACTTTCCTGCCCAGGCTCCGACCCCAACTCTTTCAGAGTCACCTCAGCTTTTCCCACCCAGGCTCTGACCCAGCCCCTTCAGAGTCACCTCAGCCTTTCCCGCCAATGCTCTGACACAGCCCCTTCAGAGTCACCTCAGCCTTTCCCGCCCAGGCTCTGACCCAGCCCCTTCAGAGTCACCTCAGTGTTTTCTTGCCCAGGCTCTGACACCTCCCACTCTTCAGAATCACCACAGCATTTCCCGCCCAGGCTCCAACCTCTCCACCCTCTTAGGGTCACCTCAGCTTTTCCCACCCAGGCTCTGACCCAGCCCCTTCAGAGTCACCTCAGCCTTTCCAGCCCACGCTCTGACACCTCCCCCTCTTCAGAATCACCACAGCATTTCCCGCCCAGGCTCCCACCTCCCCTCAGCGTTTCCCGCCCAAATGCTGGACTCCTCCTCCTCTGCCACCTCAGACTTTCCTGCCCAGGCTCCGACCTCCGACTCTTTCCGAGTTACCTCAGCCTTTCCCGCCAATGCTCTGACCTCACCCCGCTTCAGAGTCACCACAGACTTTCCCGCCCAGGCTGTGACCCCCACTCCCCAACCACTTCAAATTCACCATAGTGTGCCGGTCTCCTCCTCCTCAGCCACCTCAGACTTTCCTGCCCAGACTCCAGGTTCCTCCTCTGGTGTTACCCAGGCTCTGGCCTCCTCCCTTCAGAGAAACCTCAGACTTTCCCGCCCAGGCTCCGACCCAGCCCCTTCAGAGTCACCTCAGCCTTTCCCGCCCAGGCTCTGACCCAGCCCCTTCAGAGTCACCTCAGCCTTTCCAGCCCACGCTCTGACACCTCCCCCTCTTCAGAATCACCACAGCATTTCTCGCCCAGGCTCCAACCTCTCCACCCTCTTAGGGTCACCTCAGCTTTTCCCACCCAGGCTCTGACCCAGCCCCTTCAGAGTCACCTCAGCCTTTCCAGCCCACGCTCTGACACCTCCCCCTCTTCAGAATCACCACAGCATTTCCTGCCCAGGCTCCCACCTCCCCACCCCCTTAGGGTCACCTCAGCGTTTCCCACCCAAGTGCTGGACTCCTCCTCCTGTGCCACCTCAGACTTTCCTGCCCAGGCTCCGACCCCCGACTCTTTCGGAGTTACCTCAGCCTTTCCCGCCAATGCTCTGACCTCACCCCCTCTTCAGAGTCACCACAGCATTTCCCTCCCAGGCTCCGACCCTCCCCCTCTTAGAGTCACCTCAGCGTTTCCGACCCAGGCTCTGACCCTCACCATTCAGAGTCACCACAGCCTTTCCTGCCCGGCTCCAACCCACCCTTTCAGAGTCACCTGAGCCTTTTCCACCCTGGCTCTGATCCCACCCACTTCAGAGTCACCTCAGCCTTTCCAGCCCATGCTCTGACACCTCTCCCTCTTCAGAATCACCACAGCATTTCCCACCCAGGCTCCCACCTCCCCACCCCATTAGGGTCACCTCAGCTTTTCCCACCCAAGTGCTGGACTCCTACTCCTCTGCCACCTCAGACTTTCCTGCCCAGGCTCCGACCCCAACTCTTTCAGAGTCACCTCAGCTTTTCCCACCCAGGCTCCGACACAGCCCCTTCAGAGTCACCTCAGCCTTTCCCGCCCAGGCTCTGACCCAGCCCCTTCAGAGTCACCTCAGTGTTTTCTTGCCCAGGCTCTGACACCTCCCACTCTTCAGAATCACCACAGCATTTCCCGCCCAGGCTCCAACCTCTCCACCCTCTTAGGGTCACCTCAGCTTTTCCCACCCAGGCTCTGACCCAGCCCCTTCAGAGTCACCTCAGCCTTTCCAGCCCACGCTCTGACACCTCCCCCTCTTCAGAATCACCACAGCATTTCCCGCCCAGGCTCCCACCTCCCCTCAGCGTTTCCCGCCCAAATGCTGGACTCCTCCTCCTCCTCTGCCACCTCAGACTTTCCTGCCCAGGCTCCGACCTCCGACTCTTTCCGAGTTACCTCAGCCTTTCCCGCCAATGCTCTGACCTCACCCCCCTTCAGAGTCACCACAGACTTTCCCGCCCAGGCTGTGACCCCCACTCCCCAACCACTTCAAATTCACCATAGTGTGCCGGTCTCCTCCTCCTCAGTCACCTCAGACTTTCCTGCCCAGACTCCAGGTTCCTCCTCTGGTGTTACCCAGGCTCTGGCCTCCTCCCTTCAGAGACACCTCAGACTTTCCCGCCCAGGCTCCGACCCAACCCCTTCAGAGTCACCTCAGCCTTTCCCGCCCAGGCTCTGACCCAGCCCCTTCAGAGTCACCTCAGCCTTTCCAGCCCACGCTCTGACACCTCCCCCTCTTCAGATTGACCACAGCATTTCCCGCCCAGGCTCCCACCTCCCCATCCCCTTAGGGTCACCTCAGCGTTTCCCGCCCAAGTGCTGGACTTCTCCACCTCTGCCACCTCAGACTTTCCTGCCCAGGCTCCGACCCCAACTCTTTCAGAGTCACCTCAGCTTTTCCCACCCAGGCTCTGACCCACCCACTTCAGAGTCACCTGAGCCTTTCCCGCCCAGGCTCTGACCCAGCCTGTTCAGAGTCACCTCAGCCTTTCCAGCCCACGCTCTGACACCTCCCCCTCTTCAGAATCACCACAGCATTTCTCGCCCAGGCTCCAACCTCTCCACCCTCTTAGGGTCACCTCAGCTTTTCCCACCCAGGCTCTGACCCAGCCCCTTCAGAGTCACCTCAGCCTTTCCAGCCCACGCTCTGACACCTCCCCCTCTTCAGAATCACCACAGCATTTCCTGCCCAGGCTCTCACCTCCCCACCCCCTTAGGGTCACCTCAGCGTTTCCCACCCAAGTGCTGGACTCCTCCTCCTGTGCCACCTCAGACTTTCCTGCCCAGGCTCCGACCCCCGACTCTTTCGGAGTTACCTCAGCCTTTACTGCCAATGCTCCGACCTTACCCCCCTTTAGAGTCACCACAGACTTTCCTGCCCAGGCTGTGACCCCCGCTCCCCAACCACTTCAGATTCACCTCAGTGTTTCCCATCCAGCTCTCACCTCCCCATCCCCAGTTCAGAGTCACCTCAGTGTTTCCCGCCCAGGCTCTGACCCACCCCCTTCAGAGTCACCACAGCCTTTATGTTTATGTTTATGTATCTTTAGCATCCTCATAGCCAAGATGGAGTCTGCTCTGCAGGCAGCTCTGACCAAGAAAAGGGCCACGCGGGAACGCAGCAGGGAAAGATCCTTCTACCCCAGGGGCATCTGTTCCAACCCCGCCAGAGTGAACACACACACACACACACCGGAAGAATATAGGAAAGGGAAATATTTGTTTCCACAGGGATGAAAGGAGAAAAATAACAGGGGGAAAGATGTGGGAAGCAGTAAGACAGGATTTCATTCATTACAAGGCCCCACTAGTATCACAGTCGGAAAGAACTGGGGGGAGAACGGTAATTCTATTTTGTAGAGGAGTTTGCTATTTCAAAATCAGATTTCATTCTGATTTGGAATCATATTCAAAAATTTTGAAATTCTGTGTGAAATGGAATTGCTGATCTCCACTGAGCTCTAAAGCAGCCTTGTAGGCTGCCCCAGAGCTGGAGACCCTTGGAGCCTTACAAGACCTAGCTCCACGGTAGCACACCTGGTGGGCTGTCCTGGAGCCATGGACCCTAAGAGCCCTACCTGGCGAGGAGTCACGAGCCTGGCAGCTGGGGCTCCCGCAACTTTCAGGCTCCCAGCTTCCCATCAGCCCACCAGGCAGGCAGCTGAGGAGCTGGGAGCCTGGAAACCCAGGTTCCCCAGCAGCGTGCCACATGGTCTATCAAGGAGCCCGGCAGCTGAGCTGTCAGGAAGCCAAGCAAGTTTCTGATGGAATTTTGCCTGGCCGGCAAAGTTCCATTGGAAACATGCTTGGTTTCTGGTGGATTCTGTCAGAATTGACACAGTCCTGCAGTGTGTTTCAATTTCAACAAAAGAGCAAACTCTGGCAATTGTTTTTTTCTAACAAGCTCCGCTAATTAGCAGTGGAGAGCAACACGACACAATAGTTTTAACAATAAGGCCATTATAGACAAATCAAACAGCAGGGAAGATAATTTTTAAATAGGCAGAAGGTATGGTAATTATTCAGTGGAAATGCAACCTGCACCAATGCAGTCTTTGAGAGGTTTAACCAACTTTACACCAGGTTAACTAGCAGCAACCTATTCTATTGAATAGTCAGTCCTGACAGATCTTTTGTTTAGCTGTGGAAGCCCTTTCTTTTTCTAGGTACGCATGATGACTCTGGCTGAGGTATGCTAGAATGGTACTTTGCTGAATTAGAGCCCTCATCATCATACCATCGGGTTTCAGGTCTCTCATAGCGTGCCATTCATCCTCTAAGAAGGAAGAAGCCAGTGCACCTGCGACTCATCAGCTGCCTCTGAATTGGGTTTAAGTGAAGGGGGAAAGGGGCATGTCAGAGTACCTGTAAACAGAGAAAAGACGACTATTGAATCTATTGAAGTCATGGAGTTCCCCTAGTGTAACTGCAGCTGCTGCACACTTCTTCACGGGCTTTTTCTACAGCAGGCGAACAATCACCTAATATTGAGTATTTGCTTTCCAAGTTGCCCACTTTTGAATAATAAATCATAGGGCAAGGGTAATAAATAAAAAGCACATCCCCATGCATATTTCAATGGAACAAAAAGCACCTGGTATAGGAGAAATGAATTAACAAATGCAAAGAGAGAGAGGCTGTTTCAATTCATTATGCACAAGAGAGTTTTCTTCACAGCATTAGCAAAATTAATGCCTCCATAGTGAATTATATCTTCATGCACCCAGTAAAAATTCTGTTTAGTGCTTGTAGATCTCAAAACACTTTACAAATGAGGTCAGTACAATCATCTCCCCTCCCCCACTTTTTTTTTTAAATGGAGGGGGACACTGGCACAGGGAGGCAAAGTGACCACCAAGTGACCCAAGGACAGCCAGTGACCCAGCAGCAGAGGCAGGAATAGAAACCAGGTCGCCTGAATCCCAGGCCAGTGCTCTAAACCACTAGACCACACTACCTCACATGTATTAGCATATTGAAAATTGAGTGCACCGTAAAAGTCAATTTCTGAGAAACTTGGGATTGAATTAAATATAAAAATATTACATTAATCTACTTTTTAAAAAATGTCTGAACGGGAAAGGTGCAGAAACCACGGGACCTTGCTAGTTTTAGTCCAATCTTATCATAGCCACAATCATATATTGTGCTCAGGAAGTGAGCTCTAGGGCCTGCAGCTCTCAAGCAATCTATAAGCCTGGGAACAGTGAAGGAACCAAACAAAGGCCTATTCTTGTGCACCTTAGAAGCTTTAGGAGGGCAACCTTATGCACCTAAGTGGCAGTGCGATCTCCATTCTCAAGATCACACTGCAGTCTGCCCAAAACGTGTGATCCAAGAGAAAAATCAAACTTGCACCACTACAGGGTAGTTACTTCCAACGACCGCCTGAAAAGGGTAAAAAGATGTTAATTAAATTAAACGTAACAATACCAAAATTCTTCACAAGTTTATCAGATTCCTTTTTGTTTAGCCAAAGAAAGAACTGAGACTATACTTGAATGTATACATTTTATTAATTGAATTACATAAATAGTAACAAATACATTCATAAATAAGGAGTTACAGAAAGCAAAGCAATGTGATATGACAATCAAAGTTCAATCCATGCATTTAACATGGGGTCGTTATCACACTTTTATCAAATAGGTATAATCAGACCTAGATAATTCATTTCACACATCAGAAAGTGGCGATTTTAGCAAAATCATCTTAATACAGAACAGAATTAACTACCAGTGTAAGTCCTTTAATACAGGTCATTGTTCAACTTCGAATTGGCAGAAGTGGAAGTTTTCCACAATTATTACACTTTGAAACGCTCAATAAGGTTTAAAGGATCCCCTAAAGCTGCAGAAATGCTACCCTCTTGAAAGTCTCTGGAGATATCTTTATTCTGCCTAGTCATCTTCATCCAAGATTTTGGAATTAGGAATGACAGTAAGAACTGAGGTAGCCAGGTGGGTCCTGCATCCCTGTTGAGCTAAAAATTCAAACCTCAGTGCTTTCAAACACCTACCCGAAATTAACTTTCACACCAATCAAATTGCACCAAACAGGCAACCTCAGCTTTCCCCTCTAAAGACATCTACTAATGTACGGATACAAAAACATCTAAAATTGCCAACAATTCACACTAAACCAATACCAGAAAAACAGTCATAATCACAAAATACTGCACCTCTACCCAAATACCAAGACTTAACAGAAAAATACCTACCTAAAACATCCACATCATCATCCTTTGAATTCAATAAGCGTAAAAGACTACTAAAACACCACGACTGCCACTTCCACCAATGGACACAACTACTAAAAACACTCTCACTTCTGACACAATAGGTACAAAGTTAATATTGAATGTGTGGTACACTTTGGTTGGTGTGACCGTTTAAGTAGAGTAGGTGTTTGAAAGTTGTGAAGTGCGGAGAGTAACTGCCAGTTGCCAGAACATTTAGTTGTGTTTGCTTCCTTTTAGAAATGTGTGAGAAATACACAAGTTAGGCCTTCTTCTCCACTTCTGCTTCATGATGGCTGAATCAGAGAGAGGGAGCACAAGGCGTGTGTAAATGAGAACCGCTTTCGACAACGGTCCAAAACCGCCGCGGACACTCACTTTCGGATCGTACCACCAATAGCATGTCAGGTCTCCAAGAGTCCAAGAAGTGAGCAGAAAGCAGGAGACTTGGCTGCAGAATTCCAGGCATGTTGGAAGCGCTGTTGGATGGGCCGGAACTCTGGACACAGTCTCATGGGGGCGCCAGAAATAGTAGTAGATGAGACCTGTACCCTGTTTACAGGGTGCTCATTCAGGGCAGTGGCTGCATTTGGCCAAGTGCCAAAAGACTAGAGGGCACAGACCCGATCCCTGATTACAGGGCGGTCGTTCGCAACAGGTTGTGAAGACAGCACGAGGCCAAGAGACCCAGAGGGCCTCGGAGACGCACACCCTAGTTACAGGGAGGTCAAGCTGCCCACATAACGGAAAAGATTCTAATTACCCAGATTTCAAAAGCGAGATGCAACCTGTACCCTGATTACAGCGTGGTCGCTGGCATTAGCCAAAGAGGAGAGACCATAACCTGAATTACAGGAAGGTCAAGCTGTCAAAGTACCAAAGAGCTCAATATGTCCTATCCTAGAGAGGCTTGTGACATAGACCCTAATTACAGGGTTGTCACGCTGACTAATGGGGCAGAGCACGGCGTAAAGCCAAATGAGCAAGAGGGCAGAGACCCAGACACCAGATACAGGGCGGTCACATTGCTCAGTTTAACAAAGAGCTCAATGCCCCTCCAAAGACAGGGGGAGGTGACTTGCACCCTGATGACAGGGCAGTCACCGTCAATAGCCAGATAACGGAGCAGAATGTCAAAACGACACAATAGCACAAACCGGGACCCAGCTTACAGGGCGGTCACGCTGCTCAAGGTATTAAGAGGCTCGAGATTCCCCTACAGCCTAATTACATGACCTGAGGCCTGATTTGAGGTTGGTTACTGTGCCCAGAGTTCCTTTCCTTGTCCTCCATCTTCTTTTCTCCTCCGTGTATGGCATTCCTGACACTTCCTTCTTCTCCACTTGTGCTTCATGATGTCTGAAACAGAGAGATAGAGCACAAGGCGTGTGTAAGTGAGAACCGACAATGCCACGTCCCGCACGCAAACTCAGTGTAAGCTACTGATACACGGTTCTTTTCCGCATCTGCAGACAGTCTGGATATTTAGGTCCAATACAGTTCTCTGTGGTTTCTTCGGGCAGAATTAGATCCTCACTAGCTGAGCACCATCTTTCGGAAACCGGCCATCGGCGGGCGCCCCCCTCTGGCCTGGCGGGGCGCCCGCCGATGGCCGCCAGGCCAGAGGGGGGGCGCCCGCCGATGACCTTCACCCTGGTGGGGAATACACATCTCCAACACCCACAGAAAGTAACCGGAGAATGGGAAACATTGCAGCCATGGCTATCTGGGGGGTCTGGTAAGTCGGCCAGAGTGGTGGAGGTACAGAACGTCACAGCATGAAAACGTTATGTTTCTTCGGGCAGAATTAGACCCTCACTAGCTGAGCACCATCTTTCGGAAACCGGCCATCGGCGGGCGCCCCCCTCTGGCCTGGCGGCCATCGGCGGGCGCCCCCCTCTGGCCTGGCGGCCATCGGCGGGCGCCCCCCTCTGGCCTGGCGGCCATCGGCGGGCGCCCCCCTCTGGCCTGGCGGCCATCGGCGGGCGCCCCCCTCTGGCCTGGCGGCCATCGGCGGGCGCCCCCCTCTGGCCTGGCGGCCATCGGCGGGCGCCCCCCTCTGGCCTGGCGGCCATCGGCGGGCGCCCCCCTCTGGCCTGGCGGCCATCGGCGGGCGCCCCCCTCTGGCCTGGCGGCCATCGGCGGGCGCCCCCCTCTGGCCTGGCGGCCATCGGCGGGCGCCCCCCTCTGGCCTGGCGGCCATCGGCGGGCGCCCCCCTCTGGCCTGGCGGCCATCGGCGGGCGCCCCCCTCTGGCCTGGCGGCCATCGGCGGGCGCCCCCCTCTGGCCTGGCGGCCATCGGCGGGCGCCCCCCTCTGGCCTGGCGGCCATCGGCGGGCGCCCCCCTCTGGCCTGGCGGCCATCGGCGGGCGCCCCCCTCTGGCCTGGCGGCCATCGGCGGGCGCCCCCCTCTGGCCTGGCGGCCATCGGCGGGCGCCCCCCTCTGGCCTGGCGGCCATCGGCGGGCGCCCCCCTCTGGCCTGGCGGCCATCGGCGGGCGCCCCCCTCTGGCCTGGCGGCCATCGGCGGGCGCCCCCCTCTGGCCTGGCGGCCATCGGCGGGCGCCCCCCTCTGGCCTGGCGGCCATCGGCGGGCGCCCCCCTCTGGCCTGGCGGCCATCGGCGGGCGCCCCCCTCTGGCCTGGCGGCCATCGGCGGGCGCCCCCCTCTGGCCTGGCGGCCATCGGCGGGCGCCCCCCTCTGGCCTGGCGGCCATCGGCGGGCGCCCCCCTCTGGCCTGGCGGCCATCGGCGGGCGCCCCCCTCTGGCCTGGCGGCCATCGGCGGGCGCCCCCCTCTGGCCTGGCGGCCATCGGCGGGCGCCCCCCTCTGGCCTGGCGGCCATCGGCGGGCGCCCCCCTCTGGCCTGGCGGCCATCGGCGGGCGCCCCCCTCTGGCCTGGCGGCCATCGGCGGGCGCCCCCCTCTGGCCTGGCGGCCATCGGCGGGCGCCCCCCTCTGGCCTGGCGGCCATCGGCGGGCGCCCCCCTCTGGCCTGGCGGCCATCGGCGGGCGCCCCCCTCTGGCCTGGCGGCCATCGGCGGGCGCCCCCCTCTGGCCTGGCGGCCATCGGCGGGCGCCCCCCTCTGGCCTGGCGGCCATCGGCGGGCGCCCCCCTCTGGCCTGGCGGCCATCGGCGGGCGCCCCCCTCTGGCCTGGCGGCCATCGGCGGGCGCCCCCCTCTGGCCTGGCGGCCATCGGCGGGCGCCCCCCTCTGGCCTGGCGGCCATCGGCGGGCGCCCCCCTCTGGCCTGGCGGCCATCGGCGGGCGCCCCCCTCTGGCCTGGCGGCCATCGGCGGGCGCCCCCCTCTGGCCTGGCGGCCATCGGCGGGCGCCCCCCTCTGGCCTGGCGGCCATCGGCGGGCGCCCCCCTCTGGCCTGGCGGCCATCGGCGGGCGCCCCCCTCTGGCCTGGCGGCCATCGGCGGGCGCCCCCCTCTGGCCTGGCGGCCATCGGCGGGCGCCCCCCTCTGGCCTGGCGGCCATCGGCGGGCGCCCCCCTCTGGCCTGGCGGCCATCGGCGGGCGCCCCCCTCTGGCCTGGCGGCCATCGGCGGGCGCCCCCCTCTGGCCTGGCGGCCATCGGCGGGCGCCCCCCTCTGGCCTGGCGGCCATCGGCGGGCGCCCCCCTCTGGCCTGGCGGCCATCGGCGGGCGCCCCCCTCTGGCCTGGCGGCCATCGGCGGGCGCCCCCCTCTGGCCTGGCGGCCATCGGCGGGCGCCCCCCTCTGGCCTGGCGGCCATCGGCGGGCGCCCCCCTCTGGCCTGGCGGCCATCGGCGGGCGCCCCCCTCTGGCCTGGCGGCCATCGGCGGGCGCCCCCCTCTGGCCTGGCGGCCATCGGCGGGCGCCCCCCTCTGGCCTGGCGGCCATCGGCGGGCGCCCCCCTCTGGCCTGGCGGCCATCGGCGGGCGCCCCCCTCTGGCCTGGCGGCCATCGGCGGGCGCCCCCCTCTGGCCTGGCGGCCATCGGCGGGCGCCCCCCTCTGGCCTGGCGGCCATCGGCGGGCGCCCCCCTCTGGCCTGGCGGCCATCGGCGGGCGCCCCCCTCTGGCCTGGCGGCCATCGGCGGGCGCCCCCCTCTGGCCTGGCGGCCATCGGCGGGCGCCCCCCTCTGGCCTGGCGGCCATCGGCGGGCGCCCCCCTCTGGCCTGGCGGCCATCGGCGGGCGCCCCCCTCTGGCCTGGCGGCCATCGGCGGGCGCCCCCCTCTGGCCTGGCGGCCATCGGCGGGCGCCCCCCTCTGGCCTGGCGGCCATCGGCGGGCGCCCCCCTCTGGCCTGGCGGCCATCGGCGGGCGCCCCCCTCTGGCCTGGCGGCCATCGGCGGGCGCCCCCCTCTGGCCTGGCGGCCATCGGCGGGCGCCCCCCTCTGGCCTGGCGGCCATCGGCGGGCGCCCCCCTCTGGCCTGGCGGCCATCGGCGGGCGCCCCCCTCTGGCCTGGCGGCCATCGGCGGGCGCCCCCCTCTGGCCTGGCGGCCATCGGCGGGCGCCCCCCTCTGGCCTGGCGGCCATCGGCGGGCGCCCCCCTCTGGCCTGGCGGCCATCGGCGGGCGCCCCCCTCTGGCCTGGCGGCCATCGGCGGGCGCCCCCCTCTGGCCTGGCGGCCATCGGCGGGCGCCCCCCTCTGGCCTGGCGGCCATCGGCGGGCGCCCCCCTCTGGCCTGGCGGCCATCGGCGGGCGCCCCCCTCTGGCCTGGCGGCCATCGGCGGGCGCCCCCCTCTGGCCTGGCGGCCATCGGCGGGCGCCCCCCTCTGGCCTGGCGGCCATCGGCGGGCGCCCCCCTCTGGCCTGGCGGCCATCGGCGGGCGCCCCCCTCTGGCCTGGCGGCCATCGGCGGGCGCCCCCCTCTGGCCTGGCGGCCATCGGCGGGCGCCCCCCTCTGGCCTGGCGGCCATCGGCGGGCGCCCCCCTCTGGCCTGGCGGCCATCGGCGGGCGCCCCCCTCTGGCCTGGCGGCCATCGGCGGGCGCCCCCCTCTGGCCTGGCGGCCATCGGCGGGCGCCCCCCTCTGGCCTGGCGGCCATCGGCGGGCGCCCCCCTCTGGCCTGGCGGCCATCGGCGGGCGCCCCCCTCTGGCCTGGCGGCCATCGGCGGGCGCCCCCCTCTGGCCTGGCGGCCATCGGCGGGCGCCCCCCTCTGGCCTGGCGGCCATCGGCGGGCGCCCCCCTCTGGCCTGGCGGCCATCGGCGGGCGCCCCCCTCTGGCCTGGCGGCCATCGGCGGGCGCCCCCCTCTGGCCTGGCGGCCATCGGCGGGCGCCCCCCTCTGGCCTGGCGGCCATCGGCGGGCGCCCCCCTCTGGCCTGGCGGCCATCGGCGGGCGCCCCCCTCTGGCCTGGCGGCCATCGGCGGGCGCCCCCCTCTGGCCTGGCGGCCATCGGCGGGCGCCCCCCTCTGGCCTGGCGGCCATCGGCGGGCGCCCCCCTCTGGCCTGGCGGCCATCGGCGGGCGCCCCCCTCTGGCCTGGCGGCCATCGGCGGGCGCCCCCCTCTGGCCTGGCGGCCATCGGCGGGCGCCCCCCTCTGGCCTGGCGGCCATCGGCGGGCGCCCCCCTCTGGCCTGGCGGCCATCGGCGGGCGCCCCCCTCTGGCCTGGCGGCCATCGGCGGGCGCCCCCCTCTGGCCTGGCGGCCATCGGCGGGCGCCCCCCTCTGGCCTGGCGGAAAGCCGACCAGAAGCGATATGGCTGCAGCTTTTTAAGGCCCAGTCGCCCTGGCCAGGCGTTCCTTTTCTATGGCTGGAGAGTTCTGCTTCTGGCACAGCAGCTTTCTGCTCACATACCCGATGGGATGTCTCTCCCCCTTTCCGTCAATCTGCATTGGCGCCACACCCAGCCCTCTTCTGAAGCGTCAGTGAACACCAGAAAGAGCTTGTCAAAGTCCTGCTTTACCAGCACCGAGCCCTTGACCAGAGCCTCTTTCAGAGCACAGAGACCCCTCTGCCACTGCGTGGTCCAGACCACCTTATCTGGATTTCCCTTCTTACATACCTTAGTGATTCGGGTGGCTATGAAGCTAAAGTGGGGAACGAATCTCCGGTAGTAGCCCGCCATCCCAATGAAAGCCTGGACTTGCTTTTTCATCTGGGGAACGGGCCCATCTCTGATCACCTCCACCTGAGCCGGCTCTAGCTTTAGGCAGCCGCCCCCCATTTTGTGGCCCAGGTCTGACATCTCTCACAACTCCCGCCCCCGCCCACCTTTGCACTTCCCAGCTTTTATAGTCAGACCTGTGTTCTGGAGCCAGTTCAGCCCTTGTTTAACCTGGGCCACATGGTCCTCCCAGGTCTGGCTAAAAATGCAGATATCATCACTATATGCCAAGGCAAAATTCTCCCTCTGAATGAGTAACTGGTCCACCAGACGCTGGAAGGTGGCAGGTGCCCCATTTAGGCCCAAAAGGTAGGACCAGGAACTCTTATAACCCCAGAAGGGTGATAAAAGCAGATTTCTGCCCAGCATCCAGATCCAAAAGGTACTTGCCTGTAGCCCTTGGTGAGAGCCATAGTAGTGAGATAACGACCCCCACCTCCCCGTCCCGTCTAGAAGATCATCAGGCCTAGGCATGGGGTAGGCATCGAACTTGGTGATGGCATTAAGCCTCCGGTAATCCGCACAAAACCAGATTGACCCGTCCTTCTTGGGGACCAACACTATGGGAGAGGCCCAAGGGCTGGAAGACAGCTGGACCACCCCTATAGCCAGCATGTCCTTGACCTCTCTCTCCAGGTTGGGCTTTTTTCCCAGTGACCTGGAACGGGGAGCATCTTACCGCGGGGTGGGCTCCTGTCGCCACCTGGTGGACAGCCAGGTTACTGAGCCCAGGCTCGTTGGAGAGCAGCGCCTCTCGGATCTCAGCCTACTGGGCAGGGGTTAGCTGATCTGAGAGGGGAATTGATTCCGGCGAAGGGCCGGCCCAGTCTCAGGGAATAGATCCACGAGTGGGTCATCTTCCTGCTCCTCCCGCTGGCCACAGATGGCCAGTACCAAATTCTCCCTGTCAAAGTATGGCTTCAATCACGTTGACATGGTACACCCAGTGGCTGTGAGCCCAGTTAGACAGTTTCACTACATAGTTTACCTCATTCAGCTGTTTGATGACCTTGAAGGACCCATCCCAGGCAGGCTGTAGTTTGTTCTGTGGATATGACGAAGTGGGGTTTTATTTATCTTGTTATGTTGCGTGCGAGTCTTACTGTCCTGTACTAATATTGTGTGTACCTTAGTTTCCCAGTGTAATGCACCAATACTTAGCTGGTGGGAATTGGGAGTGTGATTTTGCGGAGGCCCTCAGGGCAGGTGAGACTGCCCAGCTATTTGCATCTATGTAACCTGAGACCCAGGAGGGGGGTGCGGCCAGGTGACACCTTTGGCCTGCGAAGTGAGACCAAGAAGGAGGAGGGGCATCAAGGGGAGCGTCCCAGGTCAGGTGGCTGGAGGCTGGCAGTCTGCCTCGGGAGACTGGAAAAGGGGAATCCAGGGCGTCTGGCCCAGGATTCCCAAGATGGACTTGGCTGAAAGGCACACATGTTTGTAATAGTTACGTCTGTTCTACGCCGTGTTCCTGTCAACGAATAAACCTTCTGTTGTACGCTGGCTAAGAGTCACCTCTGACTGCAGAGTTGGGGTGCAGGGCCCTCTGGCTTCCTCAGCAGCCTCGCCTGGGCAGACTTGCTGCGGGAAGCGCCTGGTGAGGAAGGGGCTGCTGAATGCTCCAAGGTAAGACCCAGGAAGGTCGAAGCTCTGTAAGCTTCTTGCCCTGGAGACAGTATGCTCAAAGAGAGGAGGCATGCTAGACCAGAGTCCTGCCTGGCTTCGTAGGGAGCAGTTCCAGAGCATCGCCCGGTGACTCCGGGACAGCTGGTGCAGAGGTGGGATCAAACTGCACCCCGTGGACAGAGCATCCTGCAGTAAGTGACTGGGGAGCAATAAAACAAAGGGGGATTAGCGAGAGATGGGCATGCTGGAGGCTCTGAGAGGTGCAATTCCAGGAGGCGGAGGAGCCTCCGGCTTAACCCCCAAGAAAGAGTGGACCCCTGAGAGTGGCTGTCACACTGAAGGGGTTCCTCCCAGGGATTGTGGGGAGCTGAGAGAGTACAGGCCTGTGAGTCCATGACCCCTTGGGAACAGCATGGAGATGGCCTATACCCATGTCCTTAAGAAGGACATTGTAGAGCTGTGCAGAGAGAGAGAGAGGGCCGCGCCTTGGAAAATTCACCAAGACACAGCTGATTGCCCAGTTGGAAGAGAATGATCACTCTAAGGAGCCAGTTCCTGAGAGAGAGGCTGGGAGCAGCCAGGCAGCCCATCTCTCCGACCAGCAGGGGATCTTCCCGACCGAGTTCCCCGTTGGTGGAGCTGAGACAGTTGGAGTTGGAAAAGGGACAGAAACTGAAAGAGCTGGAGGACCATGAGAAGGAATGGGAGGACCGTCAGAGACAGAGGCAGCATGAACTGGCGATGGCAGAGCTGAGAAGCAGAGAGACCCCTACCGTGGTGAGTGCGGACGGGCCCAGGCTAGCTAAGCCCATAGGGAACTCAGATATAAGAGTGCTGCCACAGTTTAAGGAAGGGGATGATAGAGGTGCCTTCTTCACTGCCCTTGAGAAGGTCTGCAATGTGCACCAGGTTGACCCTGCAGACATCTTTGGCATCTCACCCCCTTACTGGGTCCCAAACCCACAGAGATGTTCAGCCAGATGGATGAGGTGGAAGCAAGGGACTATGAACTGTTCAAACAAGTCCTGCTGCGCAAGTTTGAGCTGACCCCCCGAGGCGTACAGGAAAAGGTTCCTGAGTGTGCAGAAGACCCAGGGGGTGACCTATCTGGAACTGGTCACGCTGATTGGGAAATACACCCGCAAGTGGGTGAATGGGGCGGGGCCCAGACCAAGGAGGACGTGATTGAATTATGGAGCTGGAGCAACTGTATGAACTCTGCCCCCCTGACCTGAGGATGTAGTTTGCAGACAAGAGGCCGAAGGACCTGTGCCACGCAGGGCTGCTGGCGGATGAGTTTGTAGTTAGCAGGTCGGGCACTGGAAGGGAATCCCAGGGGGACAGGCCCACGTCAGTGCAGAAGGTGGGGAGGGGGGGGGTCACCCAGGGGCTTCCCTGAAGGAAGTCTTGGAGAAATCCCTCCTGAGAGGCACAGCCAATACCAGAGCTGACCCACCAGCCCCTGGAGACCAACGGGACCTGAGGTGTAATTACTGTGGGCAGGGGGGCCACAGATGGGCCCGGAGCCAAAAGCTCAGGGACAGAATGAGCAAACCGAGCCCTCAAAGGGGCTGGATCCCCAGGCAGGTGGGACTGGCAGTTTAGCAATGGCCCAAGAGGGAGAAGTCTTCCAGGCCAGCTCCTCGGGGAGGCTTGATGCTCAGTGTACAGGGTGGGTGTGGGGCGGCCCCTGAGGAGCGAGTGCCTCATTCCCCTGGAGGTGGATGGGAAGCAGGTCACTGGGACTTGAGGTGACACTGGCCCGGCCCGAGGTGGTGGCCCCAAACCGGCTGGTGTCCAACACCTACCTAACCCTGATGGGTGTCTGCGAGCCCCCATTTAAGGTACCCATGACCAGGGTACATCTGAAATAGGGGGCCAAGGAGGGCCCCAAAGATGTGGGGGTGCATTATCAGTTGCCTACCGAGGTGCTGATGGGGGGGGGTGACCTGGCAGATTGGCCGGGCAGCTCCCAGAGTGCCCTAGTCATCACCTGTAGCCAGAGCCAGCGAAGGGCATTCTGCCCTGACATGGGGGGCGGTGGCCTGCCGGGGGTGCAGGTTCCTACCCCAGCGGGAAAAGAGTCATTGGGGACAGGACTTGGCGGGGCTGCGGCCTGGGACCCAGCCACTGAGAGGGAGCAGGTCCTCATCCCTTCCCCAGCCGCTGAATTCCAGGCCGAGCTGCGGAAAGATCCCTCTTTAGAGAAACTAAGGGAACTTGCTGGCCACAGCCCGGCAAAACCCCTGGGGGTAGGCTGCCTGGAAAGATTCCTGTGGGAGAAGGGATTCCTGTCTTGGGAATGGGCTCCCCAAGGGGAAGTGGAACTGGGGGAGGGGGGGGGGAAGGGAGGAGATCAGGAGACAGCCAGTGGTCCCCCAGAAGTACTACCGCAGGCTACTGTACCTGGCCCATGCTGTCCCTCTCTCGGGATACCAGGAAATCCAGCGCACCAGGCAGAAGCTGCTACAGAACTTACACTGGCCTGGGATCTTTGATGCCATCCAGCAGTACTGCAGGTCCTGCAATCCCTGCCAGAGGGTGGGGAAGGCCCAGGACAAGGAGAAAGCAGCTTTGAGGCCCCCGCTCATCATAGAGGAGCCTTTCCAGAAGGTGGCCGTAGACATAGTGGGACCCCTCAGCAAGGCAATTCGGACAGGGGAAAAAAATACATTCTGGGGGTGGTAGATTTCGCTACTCCCTATCTTGAGGAGGTGGCCTTGTCTGTTTTCAGCAGAGTGGGGGGTTCCCCAAGGAGCTCCTTACAGACCAGGGCTCCAATTTCACGTCAACTCTGCTCCGGTGCTTGTGGGAGAAGTGTGGGGTCCGACGCACCTGGGCCTCAGCGTATCACCTTCAGTCCAACGGGCTGGTGAAGAGGTTCAATGGGACCCTAAAGATGCTGCTGAAAACCTTCATGAACCAGCACTCACAGGACTGGGACAAGTTGTGATGTTATTGATATAATCTGGGACCATATAGGTCATTGTTGCAACCAAGGTCCTGTAGTGACACCAAAGCTGGTATAAAGGAGGTCAAATAAGGTCTCTAAGACAAGGTTCTGGTTTGCTGGTTATGTTTATGCTATCTGGATGCATAGATCATTGTTGTATTTAAAGTTAGAAGTATTGGCTCTATACTGTCTGTATTTCATAATTATGCTGTGCTTCTGGGTGACACCCCAGACAGGTTAGTGTCAGCTCTGCCTAGCTTGCTTGATGGCCCCTTAAGGACCACCGGCTATACAACTGACCCATTGAGAGAAGGCAAATATGCCTTGCAACTCAGCAATGTAGGGAGGGACTTGCCCATGTGACTCCAGACTCCATTTTGCTGTAATTTTCCATAGTAAGGACAAAGAGGTGTTCTTACACCTGGAAAAGACTATAAAAGGCTGATGCCTCATCTCCATCTCGTCTTCAATCCTGCTTCTTACCTCTGGAGGGACTTTGTGTAGAGCTGCCGTTTGTAGCAAAGGACTGATGACCCATCCCAGCTGGGGATGTACTCCAGAGACTTGATTTGAACCTGCAGCTTAGTCTATCACGGCTACAAGCCTGAACCAAGAACTTTGCCATTACTGTATGTCATTGATTCCATTTAACCAATTCCCTCTCTCATCTATATCTTTTTTCCTTTTATGAATAAACCTTTAGATTTTAGATTCTGGCAACAGCGTGATTTGTGGGTACGATCTCATTTGTATATTGACATGAGTCTGGGGCTTGGTCCTTTGGGATCCAGAGAACCTTTTTTTTCTTTTACTGGGGTATTGGTTTTCATAACGAGTGGCACTGTTGGTGATACTGGGAAACTGGAGTGTTTAAAGGGAACTGCTTGTGTGACTTGTGGTTAGCCAGTGGGGTGAGACCAAAGTCCTCTTTGTGGGGCAGGTTTGGTTTGCCTTAGAGGCGGAAAAACCCCAGCCTTGGGCTGTAACTGCCCTGTTTTAAGCAATTTGTCCTAAATTGGCACTCTCAGTTGGGTCCTGCCAGAACCAGCATCGTTACAGTGGCGTAGTCGTGCTAGGATCCACAGAACCAGGTCAATTAAGCTCTGGGTCAGAACCCCACGCGATCCAAATTTGAATTTTGGGATTGAGAGTTTGGTTGGTTAAAGAGCAGTTGCAACGGGTAAGCAAAGAGCATATGAGGGCCTTGGCAAAGAAGCCCTGGAAGATTTGTGTTCAGAAAAGGGGATAAGCTTTAGAAAGAAAGCTACAAATCAAGAACTGAGAGAGCTGTTAATGGCCAGTGATCCGGGGGCAAGAGCGCAGCCCTTACCGGCGGCTACAGAAGATGCAGAAAAAATGAGAGTACAGAAGGTAACAAATAAACTGTAACTTGAGCATGAAAGGAATCTAGCAGATCTTTGATTGCTGGAAAAAACCAAAAAACAGCTGAATTAGAAAGAGAAGCTGATAAGAGAGAAGAAAGAGCTCGTAAGGGGCGTCTGGAGCTGCTGGCTGCGGAGGAGAAAGCTCCACAGATGGAACAGGAGACGGCCAAACTTCAGCTCCAAGTAATGGAAGAGTGGAGCACCTGGTGCTCCACTTCCCCACCGCCACAAGCAAAACTGGGAAAGGACGTGTCCCATTGACAATGATACTGAGGATAGAGAGGAGTTTTTGTCTACCTTTGAATGCCTCTGCAATCTGTACCAGATCCCTGATGATCAGCGAATGCCTGTCCTGCTGGCCAGACTGACTGGAAAAGCCAGGGAGGTATTTAATGGACTGGGGGAACAAGAAGCCTTGGATTATGAGCGGTTTAAAGATTCTGTGTTAAGGCCGTTCAAGGTTACTCCTGAATCTTACAGAGTTAAGTTTAGAAAGTTTAAAGTGTCTAATGATTGCACTTCTGTAGAATGTGCTCATAAGCCCATGGGCTTTGTTAAAAAGTGGGTTGTGGGAAGCAAAGGCGCATGGGAGTTTTGAAAAACTGCTGGATTTAATAATTTTGGAACAACAGTTCTTGGACATTGTGCCTGACCACGTGAGAGCAGCTGTGTGTGATAGGAACCCTGAGTCAGTCCTACGGGCTGCAGAGATTGCGGGTGCCCATACCCAAAACAGGGCTCGAGGAGGGTATAAACCCCCAGGGAAAACTAATCACCATTCTGCCCAGTTCAAGGGGGTGGGGGGAGGGGAGGAAAAGGATTTAAAAGTAAACCTGGCGCTGACTAGTCTAAAGGAGCTCATGGGGGCCCAGAGGATAGGAACTCTCACCACAAGAATAAACAGGTTAAATGCCATCACTGTGGTGTGCTTGGCCACATGAGACCAGATTGCCCGACCCTGAAGGGCAGCCCAAAACCAGCAACCCCAAATGCCACGGTAAATGCTAATCCTGTTATAAACTCACAGGCAAGCCACACACAGCCCACCGTTGGTGCCCTGTGTGCAAATGCTGTTTCTGTGGTCTCTGAAGAATTTGACCTTAAAACTCATATTAAAGCTAAATATGGGGAAAATAATGCAGAGTTTATTACCAGTGCAGAAGTGAATGGAGTAAGGTGTATGGCATGGAAGGACACCGCAGCCGATATTACTTTGGTTAAAGCAAGTCTTGTCAGGGAGGAAGATTATTGGCCAGATGAAAGTGTAACTGTTGTAGCCTCAGCTGAGTATTTTGTCAGGGCGTCTTTGGCTCAAATCCACCTGAAATGGAAGGGATTTGAGGGCACCATGGTTGCGGGAGTAAAAAACACAATCCCTAAGGATCTTATGATTGGAAATGATATTAGAGCTATGTTCAGTCAAGTTAGCACAAACCAGGCACAGGAGAGGTTGTGTCTAAAGTTGTGTCTTTGGAAGGTTTTTCCAAAGGTTTGTCTTTGGAAAGTAGTAGTTTGGCTGTGAACGAAGTTTCTGAATGTCTGCCTGCCTGCCTAATGTTTCAGAAGTGAATCTGGAATTAGATCAAGCACAGAAAGATCTCATTGGTCAGGAAAATGTTTCTCAGGAGCAGCTTAAAGTGGATGGACAGATGGAAGCCCCAGCTGAGGGAGGAAAGGGTAGATTTTTAAGGGGTAATGAATTGGTGGCTAGTACAGCTTATACAAGTGAACCTGAAAAGGGTAACTCTCATTTGCAGACAGTAGCTCAGGGTAGTGAATAGAGCAGCAGTTTATCTGTTGGGAGTGGAAACGTGTCTGGTAAAGAAAGTTTGGATGAGCCTAGACAGCCTTGTGAGCTGATGGCTTTATCTAGTCAGCAGTTTGGGAAGGCAAGGATAGCGGAAAATGAGGGCCCCTACACCTTACTTGTTTCCTGTGGGGAGAATTGTGACAGTGAAGGAAATGTGCCTGTGTCCGTCAGGGGTATTTTAACTTGCCTACGGAGGAATCTACCTCGGTCTCCAAGCAATTGTCTGTGAACAGCCCTGCGTGCCGGGACAAGGGAAATGAGATCCCAAGCTGCGTGTTTGGAAAAGGAGAATGCGGCTCCGGCTCTTCTTTGTGAAGCAGACAGAAGGTGCCTTTCAGCCTGTGATGGTTGAGGATAGTGCAGTGGTCTCAGAGTTGGTTCTGGATTCAACTAAAGCCCAGGAAGGGAATGGTCCTAAGTTTGTGTCTGCTAGGGAGAATGGCACTGTAACTAGGTTGCATCCAGTTAGCGTCTTAGCAAAATCCCAGAGACCGGACAATTCTGGTGCTTGTATTTTACCTGTTGCTAATGGGTGGTTGGAAAAGGATGTAGCAATTCTGTCTGATCAGGGTGATATCCTAGCCAGGACACCAGGAGAGCAGAAAGGTGATTTGATCATGTTACCTACTGATGGTGTGGAAACTTGTGGCAAGAAGGAAAAACTTCCTGAACTTGTGTGTGGCTAGCTTGTTGGAAAGACACTAGTGTTGGGACAGGAATGTCTCCATGCTAATTCCTTAAATGAGCAGTCTGTGCTTCAGGGTGTGACAGATTTGGTTACTGGTGTTTCAGAGCAGAACAGTTTTATGGCTGAATGCTTGAGGCCGGCCACAGGGGAGAGCAAGCAAACTCTCACCCTCAGCCTCTTGGGATTTGTGTGGTCTCTCTTTAGGACAGAAGTCCAGTCTTAAAATTGGTAGCAGCTAAGAATTTAAAAGCTAGTGTTTGCGTTGATGCAAATTACCTGACTGACTGGGAGAAGACAGACTTGCTAATAGCTGTTAGCACAGACAGCGCACCCAATCAGCCAGGGAATTCTGTTAAGCAAGAGAAATCAGGATTTAAACCTTCAGGACATGGAGGAAAGAGAGTACTTACTTTTGCAAAGGGAAGCCCCACGTTAACCCTAAAATGCCCAAACCCCAATGGTATGGAGCCAAAGGTGTGGCATAACAAACAGGATTGTAAATGGACACTTGCAATGAATTTGTTCTTATTGCTAACGGTAATTTTTGTAACTGATGTGTTGCTATTACCAAGAACTGTAAAAATGTGCAATGTGCCTAATCTGGCGGGGGCGAGAAAAAACAAACAAAACACACCACCTTGAACATGTTAAAAGAATTACATGAGAACATACTTTATGTTAAGGGCCTTGTTAAACTGATAATTCACAGTTGATGCCTGTGAACAGTATTGGAATTTTCAACGGGGGAAAAGACATTCCAAACCTAATGTGCTGTATGAAAAGGGAAACCGAGGCATACTACCACACTGCTGTCACGGCTAAATGCCAGGATTCCTATACTATAGACAACATTAATCTCTACATAGACTTGATGTTAACTGGGTTCCAAACATTGGCCAGAGCTTGTATGGATAAAGTAGCTATGTTCTTTAGCATTTGGCAAAAGAAAATGAAACATACAGAAACCATGCTGCAAGAGCAGATCCAATCCATTATTGTTCTAACCAAGTTTTACCTTGAGTTTGTAAAGAGATTAAATCAGGTTATTGAACGGGACTTGGATAAACCATTTCTGTTTTACACGAATACGGCTTCTAACCCAATACTAGCTGTAGTGAGACGGAACCCAAGGATGGGGGGCTCTTGGGATGTAGTCAGTGATGTTGGTGTCATCCCTTCCTGCATCAGTTTTGCATTGGGGGTGTGACATTATTGATATAATCTGGGACCATACAGATCATTGTTGCAACCACGGTCCTGTAGTGGCACCAAAGCCGGTAGAAAGGAGGTCAAATAAGGGCTCTAAGACAAGGTTTTGGTTATGATTATGCTAGCTGGATGCATATATCATTGTTGTATTTAAAGTATTGGCTCTATACTGTCTGTATTTCAAAATCATGCTGTGCTTCTAGGTGACACCCCAGACAAGTCAGTGTCAGCTCTGCCTAGCCTGCTTGACGGCCCATTAAGGACCATCGGCTATACAACTGACCCATTGAGAGAATGCAAATACGCCTTGTAACTCAGCAAAGTAGGCAGGGACTTGCCCATGTGACTCCAGCCTCCATTTTGCTGTAGTTTTCCATAGTAAGGACAAAGAGGTGTTCTTACACCTGGAAAAGACTATAAAAGGCTGATGCCTCACCTCCATCTTGTCTTCAATCCTGCTTCTTACCTCTGGAGGGACTTTGTGTAGAGCTGCCATTTGTAGCAAAGGACTGATGACCCATCCCAGCTGGGGATGTACTCCAGAGACTTGATTTGAACCTGCAGTTTAGTCTATCACTGCTGAAAGCCTGAACCAATAACCTTGCCCTTACTCCAGTATCAGAGGGGTAGCCGTGGTTGCTGCTTTTTACAGAGTCAGACCGAGGCTCCTGGGGCACCTTTAAGACTAACAGAAGGATTGGGAGCATAAGCTCTCGTGGGTAAGAACCTCACTTCTTCAGATGCAAGATGACTTGCATCTGAAGAAGTGAGGTTCTTACCCACGAAAGCTTACGCTCCCAATCCTTCTGTTAGTCTTAAAGGTGCCCCAGGAGCCTCTGTTGCCATTACTGTATGTCATGGATCCCATTTAACCAATTCTCTCTCATCTATATCTTTTTTCCTTTTATGAAGAAACCTTTAGATTCTAAAGGATTGGCAACAGTGTGATTTGTGGGTAAGATCTGATTTGTATATTGACCTGGGGCTTGGTCCTGTGGGATCAAGAGAACCTTTTTTCTTTTGCTGAGGTATTGGTTTTCATAACCATTTGCCCCCATACCAAGTGGCACGGTTGGTGATACTGGGAAACTGGAGTGTCTAAGGGAACCGCTTGTGTGACTTGTGGTTAAGCCCGTGGGGTAGGACCAAAGTCTTCTTTGTCTGGCCGGTTTGGTTTGGTTTGCGCAGAGGTAGAAAAACCCAGCCTTGGTCTAACTGCCCTGTTTTAAGCCATTTGTCCTGAATTGGCACTCTCACTTGGGTCCCACCCGAACCAGTATTTACCCCAGCTGTTGTTCCCCTACTGGGAAGGGGCCCAGAAATCAACCGTGTTCTCTCCTTTCGAGTGGCTGTATGGGAGGAGAGTAAGGGGACCTGTGGACTTGTTGAGGGACGAAGGAGAGGGGAAGGCCTCCCCTGATGGAAAATCAGAAGTGGAGTATGTACTGACTTTCTGGGAAAAGCTTGCTGAGCTCATGGACTTGGCCGGGGAGAATTTAGCCAGGGCCCAACGTAAGCAAAAGGTCTGGTACAACCGCCCAGCGCGTTCCCGCTCCTATGCTACCGGGGACCAGGTGACAGCTCTCATTCCCATCAGAACGAACAAACTACAGGCTGCCCGGGACAGGCCCTTTAAGGTCCTCAAGCAGCTGAATGAGATCAACTATGTAGGGAAACCCTTGCGGCCAGAGTCAGGCGCCAGCACAGTGAGAGTCCATGAAAAGGTTACATTTCTTCTGGGATGATTAGATCCTCAACAGCTGAACACGTCTTTATGAAACTTATTCAACATAAGAATGGCCATACTGGGTCAGACCAAAGGTCCAGCTAGCCCAGTACCCGGTCTTCCACCAGTGGCCAATGCCAGGTGCCTCACAGGAAATGAAAACAACAAGTCATCATGCGATCCACCCCATCGCCCATGCCCAGTTTTGGGCAAACAGAGGCTAGGGACACCATCCCTCTTTCCAACAGATTTTGCAATTTAAAGCAGATTCACCCAGTCCCTTAACTGCCATCATAAAGGCACACGTACATATGCTGGACGTGGACGTTAGAGAAGCAAACTTTTACATTCCTACCTTTCTTGTATGACTCTCCGGGCCAAATGTTTAACAGACCTCCTTAAAGGCTTCAACATTTGTAGGCAGATTTCTTTGCATGGCAAATTGATCAGTTACATGTAGTTTCTGGATTTGCCTAAGGCTTTGTGCAAATGCCAAGGTTTGGCCCTAAAAGATCTGTTAGCTAGCAGTCAACAGGAAACTAAAACCTACTTCTAAAGCAGATAACTAAGTTACCTATGGACTTTGAAATATTGGCCCCACCTCCTCAGTATCTACTGCCTGTCCATTAGTCCTTCCCAGAAGGTCAGTAACAAGAGTAGCCACTTTTATAAAGAAAATATGGGCATGCCAAGAAAAGACACCATCAAGGTGAGTTGTCCTAACCCCCTACAACAAGGTATCATGTGTATGTTAAATTGAGGGGAAGACAGTCCCTAAAGTAACAGATGTTTGTTTGAGACTTCCAGCTATGCACAACAGAAGCAGGAAACAACCCCCCTGCCCATCCCAGATGAAGCCCTGGCTGCAGCAATACATGCCTTTACCTTCCACTCTACTGCCTCCATCAGCCCAATCGAGATGAAGCTTCAATTGGTCCAGCATGCTGGCCAAACTCCTGACAGCATCACCTTGGCAACAGCTTATTAGGCCACGGTCAACGCTCTGGAGTGTCTCCCCAGTGCTGGATTTGCTTTGCGGTCCTAGGCCTAATCTATAAAGCCCCAATAATGTGAGCTAGATCAGGGGCTCTGTGCAACCCTTCAAGAATACACCAAGCCACACAGGAAATATGACTGACAGAGCTTGGGGGGGGGCGGAAAAACAAAACAACAACAAGCCCAGCACTCACTGCACAAGTTACACTTCCCTCTGGAGCCGAGAGCCCTCGTCTGTGGAGCATCCCTCTGCTGGAGATCAGGAAGAGCCCATATATTTTACAAAATAAAATGTTGGAACATCCTTGAAGGCCTGCCCCAATAGAGGACAATGGGGCAACCGTCTATTTCTCGAATGGGACACATTTTGAAAATAGATCCCAGAGGGCTCCTTTCTATACCGCAATGAACAATTCTTGTTTTAAATAGAATGGTGTTAGCCACCTATATAAAGTACTAGAGCGATGGCTGTTTTACTGTTGGCTAGTGTAGATACATACCCAGCAGCACTTGGCCATGGCACCAGCTGCACTATTACCTAGTGCTTCTATTTTGTGAATTACACTGGGGGGGAGGGAGGGGGAGGGGGATGTGATCCTTTATGTAGGTTTATTTTCTTGTTTGGGGAATCACGGCTTGCTATGCCAGTGAACAAATGAGTCAGGGGATCTCAGGTCTCTTTGCACGTATGGAATAGGCACATGTATGTATGTATGTATGTATGTATGTATACAAATGAACTGATGTCTGCATGAATATGTTCTGCTTCACCCCAACCCCCCTACTCTTTGCAGTCCAGCATCTTGAGAGTGACAAACACACAAGCAATTCTGAACCATGCAGGTTATGACCTCAGACAGTTAGTGAGCTGGTGAAAAAGGAGTATTTAAGAAAGCATATAATTACAGGAAAATTTAAATGCCACAGTTTTTGGCAAGAGTAGTTAAATCGGGGCTAAGGAAACTGAGGCATTTAGACATACATGCATACCTGGTTGGATGGTCTCTACACTATGCTGTTTAAGACCCTTTATCAAGACTTTCCATTGGCATTTATACCTGGGAAGAGGAAGAGTTCTGATCTTAGGTTGAAATAATCCTGGGAAATGTAGTTCAGCAAGGGACTACAATCATTTGCATTCGCTGAATTGCAGCATCAAGTCTGTTCTATTATTCTGAGCTACAATGGCTCAGAACTACTCTACCACAAAAGACCCCACATTCCTTCTGCCTTTGAAGAACATAATTAGGGCACTGACAAACATTTAGCATCAGATTTTCAAAAGGTAGAATGGTGGGAGCTGGCAGGTATGGAGCACTTTTGAAAGTCTGGCCGCTTCACTAAAGCGCCCAAATGGGAACCGAGCTCTTGAAAATGTGGCAACAAGGGATCAATTCTGCTACAGCACATACGTCCGCTGTCTTAGTAGTAAAGTTTCTCACTGGATTCAGGGGATGACTCATGGAATGAAAGTAAAGGAGAGAGGAAGCCAGCCCTTAATGCACAGAATGGGCCTTTTCTAGTGTGGAGTTTATTTATTGTTCCAAGGCAGCACAATTTATGTAGAATTAAAACAAACAAAGACAACCTACAACCAAATTTGGGCTAGGCCAGGAGCTAAGTAAATTCAAAGGTTAGCAGCACAATTATTTATATGACTTACCAGCAATACTTATCCCATCCAAAAAAGAAGAAGTTCCAAGTAGGCAATCTTTGAGTTCATTTTGTATGACATTTCTTCCAAAGGACCTACGGAATAGGGAAGTAAACATTTCAAAAGCACGTGCAACCTGGAGTTGTTCCCCCACCCCCTGAACCGTGTATCCAATATGGACAAAGTAAATCACTTCATGTTAACTTGCTGTTGAAAGAATCCCTTCTGCAGAGAGGGGTCTAGCAGCACATGTACTCACGCAATATAGAAGTGGCCAAGGTCAGTCAGTCAGTCATTTACTGTTCACCAAAGGTGCTGTCATCAGCTGGATGTAGACTAGGGCTGAGATACAGTGCTTGCCGTGAGGGGTAGGAAAAGAGAGAGCAGACAAGGAAAACTACAAAAGTGTAGTTGTTTCAGACACGCTGCAATTAAAGGAATTTAAGAAAAAGCATTGTAACAGGGTTTACTCACCACCCTGCACTGCCTCATGGCCAGGCATGGCATCACGGTATCCTTGTGGGGTAGCAGCCCTTGTCAACAGTCACTCTGGGGCTGTGGTGGTTTCTTTTAGATAACTCACCCCTCCAGCCAGGGCACAGTCTTTAGTGTGGATGGCTGACCCTGGAAGGAACAGACTAAAGTTCTAAACTCTCTTCATAGAAATCAAAAGCTTCCAGCCTCTCCACAGCTCTTCTTCAGCAAGGTCACATTCAGACTGCAGCCCCCTTACTGGGCTCAGCTACCCTTGTACACCACTTGCTGAGGGCTGGTAGGGGAATCCAGTCCCAACCTCAGTCTCAATTCTGGGTTACAGCCCAGGGCCCTGGACTGCACAACCAAGTCAAATCCTCTACCCATAGTGCAGTTTTCCATGCACCATTTCCTTCCTCACCTCTTTCCTTCCCTTCTCGGTCTCCCAATCTGTCCCCTGGGTGCTCACTCAAGCCCCTGCAGGCACCTTTTGACTCTCTGCATTCTCTTTCCTCCAGCCCTTCCTCAGCTGGGCCCACTCAGTAGTTAAACCTGGGATCACCTAATTTCTCTCAGGTGGGGCCCATTCTGTAATCAGGGCTGGCTTAGTCAGAGGCTCTCTATTATTATCTCAGAGCTCTGGATGAGCTCTGAGAGTTGATCTCTCTCTTTCCATATATATATAAAAAAATTATTGTCAGGCTTTGGCTCTGATCCTCTTACACCAATCACTGTAACTGACTTCTACTCTGGGTTATCTGTTTTCTTTTCATGCTATTGGGCCAGCCAATGGTGCCATGCTGCATTCCATGAGCTGAGGATCTGCCCATTGGTCTCATGTTGGGCCAGATTCTCTCCCCCTTATGTTGACTAGTACAATACCCCACAAGCAAGCCCCATTGAAATCAGTAGTTAGTAGAGTGAGGTATTACTCAGTGTGAGTAGGGGTGACAGAATCTTGCCTATTATGTCTAACTAGTCTTTCTACACGTAGCAATATCAATTAAAGGCTGTTTTCTAAAGATTACACTTTTAAAAGTAGATTTTTCTCCCTGCCTAATGCAGCTGCCATCTTGTCCTTAAGATGCAGCATGTTACAGTCACTCTGTTTTCTCGGTCATGGAAAATTTCTCTTTGTTCAGTCTTTGGGCCCAATTCTGAGAAGTGCTCAGCACCCACTAGTTCAGTGGGAGTTCAGGGTGATCAGGACCTTGCAGGAAGTGGTTAGTGTCTCTTAGGGTTAAGCCCTTTCTTTGATGTTTTTCCTTGACCTGAAATGAAAACAAATCTAGACCGAAGAGTATGTTTTACTCTGTGAGTATGAGCATGAAAAACATCCTTCCTGAGACGTGGAATCACCTTTCCCATAGCTTGGCGGTTCTTCACCTTGTGTAAGATTTTGTGTTTAGGTAACAACTATAGCACCTCGGTCTTGTCTATTTATGTCCTTCTGCTTGTACGTCAGTCTGTGTTGTGATTAGGGTGACCAGCTGTCCCGATTTTATAGGGACAGTCCCGAATTTGGGGTCTTTTTCTTATATAGGTTCCTATTACCCCCCCACTCCCTGTCCCGATTTTTCACATTTGCCGTCTGGTCACCCTAGTTGTGATCCTGTGTGTCATATCAGTGCACTTGCATTTCCTCATACATTATACAAAGAAGTATCAGACAGATGTTCAAGGAGCAGATTTATACCACACAGATTTATACCTGGGGAGAACTGATGCATTCTGACTTGCATATTTAGTCTATGTTTTTGAAAGTCAGAAAATGTCAACATAAAAGCTAGTTTAACATTTGATTATTTTCCAAATGTCAGTTGCATTGATGCTGCAATTATCTGCGCATTTGACCATCACCAGCGTGAACCCACAGTCAAGTAACCGAAAACAATCACCCCACTAAATATGAAATTGGTCTTTTGTGAAAGGAGTTGTGCGGAAGGGTTGCCACGTTGTCAGAAGTTCAGACGAATATAGGCCGAGATGAGCTTTTCTTTTAGCCAAAAAGTTCCCCGAGGTTGGAAAGCCCCTCAAGAGAAATTAGGATTAAAGGGGTTTAGTTGATGGCCCTTACTGGTTATCTAACACAGTTTTGGTCTAACAGGGAGATGAAGCTATCCATAAAAGGAAAAGTACAGGCAAGCTTGACAGAGACCGAGAGAGAGAGGAAAAGGAGGAGAAATGATGTGGGAAATAGGCCATGACATTTGTTACGGTGCCATAATTGTTAGATGAACAGTAGGAGTAAGGGAAATATAGAAGATAATTATTTAGACCTAGTGGGAAGATCTGTTATTTTCTAAAAGGTATTTCTAGACTGGACAGCCCAACAGCGTTTGGCATTTTATAAAACCTCTAGCTTGGTGAAACAGTTTTTATATTGGTGTCAGGACAATAAAGAGAACAGTGTCTAGTAGAATGGAGAAAACATCCTCCCCAAAACAGAAATGGTGGAACAGTAAACTGGGTGCCTTGTATAAATATACAGGGATGAACGCGAAGAAAAAAGACACTAAAAATTGTGAAAAGAAACCACCACAGGAAAAATCCGTCTCTCGCTTAGCAAGAAAATGAGGCGAGAAACACAGAACACATGGGACCAAATGGGGCCACCTCTCATCAAAGCTCAACAATCTGGCTTTGGGTGGACTGTTTTGCCCCTCAGCCTGCTGGGTTGCCAAGGAATAGCTGCAGTGGTGCTCTAGTGGTAGAGACAAATGGGGTTCCTATACACCTCATCCATTGGTTGTCACCTACTACAGCACAGAGCCGTCTAGTGGCTACACCCGCAGCCCTCCATTCTGTTGCAAAGAAAGGCACGACAAGAGTTCAAGGGCATAGAGACTTCCCAGCACACACCCTGCTCTCAGCACAGTACCGCTATTCTGCTTGTATTCTGGTCTGGTATATAAACAGAGGATAGGGCAGCATGTGTGACTTAATATAGTGGTTGACTAGTTTCTAAAATGTTTGGCAAAAAAATGTTTGGGAGGTTTCCTACTCTAGGAGGTGCCGGCTTTCATTCTTTTCCACAGCAAAACTGAGCAAAACGGAAGGATGGGTAATCTGATTTCATGAGGTCTTGCCCAAGAAAAGCAAGTATGTCTTAGACCACTTCACCTTTTTACATTGTAGAGACAGTCTCCCTTTGTACAGCTTATAGCCGGTCTACAGTATCTTCTATCCTGAGATGCAGGACTGAAGGAGATAGGCCTGGGAAATACTTGAGTAACCGCAACACATTTTCAGTGTGTATATTTTCCTCTCATAATGCGCTTGAACTGTTTTAAGCATTTTGCTCAATTTTACATAAGGTGGTTACATCTTTACAAAAGGAAATATGATTGTATGTATAATGTACACGTACAATGTAGCATGTGCAATATAAAGTGATGCTCCCTGGCCAATGCAATGTTATAACAAATATATACATGTGGGACTCAGTTATGGCTCTAAGAGTGGGACGGGGGAGCTGCACTGCCTGAGTGGTGGAGGTACAGAACATCACACCATGAAAATGTTACATTTCTTCTGGGAGGATTAGACCCTCAATAGCTGAACACATCTTTATGAAACTTGCGGCCACCGTCGATACCGCCTCTGGCCTTGCAGCCAAGCAAGTCGGTTTGTACAGCTTTCCTCTGGGTGTCTTCTTAGGGAAACGACCCAGACTATCTACACCTACATGCTGAAATGGAACCTCAATTATGGGGAGTGGCTGGAGAGGGGCCTTGACCTGGTCCTATTGCACCTGGGAGCCATACAAACTCTTCCTCAAAGTCTAACGTCTTCATTACGCCTATAGTGCAGAGGAGAACCTCCTGACAATCATTCCATCACACTGTTTTTAAGCTGTGCTATGTGGAAGAATCTTTTCATCTACTTAAGAGCCATTTGAGGTTATCCATCATCTATGACTTTAGGTCTTCCTGTGGGAAAGCCAGCCACAGGTAGATAAAAGGGGAGGAAAACACCACCAATACATCCCCACTTAAGCTCACCTTTATCATCCCACTAGCAGGCTTTCATCATAGAAATAGATGACCCGATGACTTCTGCACGGAACACAAAATCTTTCCACACAAAGCGCCTGAGTGTCCGCATCACTTCTAGGGCTTTGTGAGACCTGCCTTCTGGTCCCGATCAGCGTGGTTCCATTACAGCCACCCTGCCAGGGCTGCCCCAGGCTGGAACAATGGGTGCTGGGGGTGTGAAGCTTTAAGTAATAAGAGCCACCGAAACATGGTCTCATCGTATACTGGGTTTGCAGTTTTGTTCATTTGCTTTCAGTACCCCGCAACATCTTCCCCTGGGATTTCACCCTGGTGTGGAATACAGATGCCCAACACCGCTGGAAAATCATGGGAGAATGGGGAGCATAGCCCAGGACAGTCTGGGGGCTCTGCTAAGTCTGTTTTCTCTGCTTTGCAGTGTGTCTTTCAAAAATTTGAAGCAAAAATCTCAAATTTCTTATAAAAGTGCAGGAAAACTTGGGAGACTCTAACCAAATTAATGTGCAGAAAAATGTTTTCATGGTTTCTTCGTGTGATTTTTCTTTTCTTGTTGAATTAAAACACATTTCTCTGCAATGATGGAAACTCCAGCACAACAGTCTGCGCTAGGGCTTGAGATCCAGAAAATGAAACGTGACCACAGGAAGGGAAGAGAATTAAACAAACCAGAAGAATTCCCCTGCCCAAGCAAAGGGGAAGGCAAATGTTAAAAGAGAAGGAACCAGCAAAAGTGGTGAACACTGAATTTCAATTTTTAAAAAAATATTTGAATTCTTTCATCCCAGGGACACACTTGGTAAAAAAATACCTAATGTGACTTCTCTGCATAACCTCCTTCTGACCACATTGGAAATCATAGTCATCCATGTGGGTACCTCTCTAGCATGTTTTATTATCCTAATTGCTCATCCTGTTTTATGATTTATTCTCAATTTTTCACTACTGTCAGCTACTTGGAGTGATCAACAGGACATGATATTCACACCTTTCAACTACATCTATTCCTCAGCTCCGGTAGGAATATTAAGATCGGGAAATAACAATTAGTTAAGGTTTCATTTTCTCAGAGCACACTCTCTCCTATAGTTTCACAGAAGGAAGAGACCGACGGTTTGTGCTGTCTACATTTTAAATGTGCCGTCTAAATTGGAGGAAATGGTTAAAGTTGAGATTTGCCAATATTTTTGAGGGGCCTAAACCTTTCCTCCAGAGACCCCCCGTCCCTAATCACCCCTAGGACTCCCACGGCCTATCCAACGCCCCCATTCCCCATCCCCCGACTGCCCCGCCCCCCAGAGCCTCTGAACCATCCAAACCCCCCACTCCCTGTCCCCTGACCCTCTGCCCCTTATCCAACCCCTCGGCCCCGGCCCAGCACCTTTAACACACCGCTCAGAGCAGCGTGTCGAAGCCAGACACGCTGATGCGCCGATCCGCCGGAGCGCGCAGCCCCGCCCCCCAGAGCGCTGCTTTACCGTGTTATATCCGAATTCCTGTTATAACGGGTCGCCTTATATCGGGGTAGAGGTGTACTTCCCCTCCACCCCTAAAGTACTCTGACTTCTACATATGTAGTGTGTTTCTATTATGATCAGGGTTGCTATTCATTCATCTGTCCTCATGAGAACTATTTCTAGTATTTCAAGGTTTGAGAAGCTTCCTAGAGACTTTAAAAAAAAATATGAACATACTAAATGACTTGCGAGCTTATGTGTGGAAGAGATATTTTCATTTAATTTATTGAGATCAATTCAATGAAAATTATATTTTTTCCCTTTGTATTTCAACCATTCCCTATTTCATTTCAGCTCCGGCTGCTGCAACTACTGAGGTTAAAACAGAAGGATGCAGTGGAATCCCTCCTCTCTGCTGATTCTTCCCACGGTGACTTCTAACACTCCAGAACGCTTGACGTGTTATGCGATACATTCACTCTGTCCTCATCATATAGCGGAGCTTGAGAAGTTTCCTAGAGACATTTATAAAATATGTGAACTGAGCATAAGACTTGTAAGATGATGAGGTGTAGAAAGATATTTTCATTTCATGTATTGCCGTTAATAAAGGGAAACATTTATTTTTCCCTTTGTGTTTCAACCAACTCTCATTTCATTCCAGCTGAGGATGCAGTGACTACAGAGCTTAAAACAGTTGGAGGAAATTGTATCGTGCAGTGGATTCCCTCCTCTCTACTGATTTTTCCCACAGTGATTTCTAAGGCTCCAAAATGCTTGACCTTGTATTATGCAATACACTCACTCCACAATGGCAGGTTTCAGAGTAGCAGCCGTGTTAGTCTGTATCTGCAAAAAGAACAGGAGTACTTGTGGCACCTTAGAGACTAACAAATTTATTAGAGCATTCTTAGTCTCTAAGGTGCCACAAGTACTCCTGTTCTTTTCACTCCATAATGAAATTCCAACTGTCCATATTACAATTTATGTGATAATACTCTGTTGATTTACTCAAAGTTTAAATTGCAAAATGAAGGATATCGATGCAAAAAAGTTACAAGAAAATTAAGAAAGGGTTAAACCTTAAACATTGTTGACATAATGTGTTTGCTATATATTTCTGTGGTTCAACTCTTCTCTGATCAAAATCTCATGTCTGAATTGTAACAGGCAGCTTAAGCACAGTATAACAGCATAACAAATATGAACTGGAAAAAACTTTGCAAGAAAAAAGATGTGCATAATTTTCCTCTAATGTCAGAACGAAGGGAGAGATTTCAGGTGGCCCCAAGGGGTTTTCAAGCCTCGAGTGTCTCTGAAGGGGAACGGCAAGGTGGCAATCTGGGAAATCTTCCTGCTGCTTTTGCAAAAATCTCTCTGAAACGACCTGAGGTGAGAGTTCCATTCAGATATTCCAACACAGACTCATCAGCAAGTTGGGCATGCGGAGACATGTTTGGTTGCAGTGATGGAAAATGGGACTCTCTGACCAGGAGGTAAGGACCATAGGCGTGCGCAGCACATTGCATTAGGGTGTGCACCCAGGGATTTTTTTTTTTTTTTTGAAAGGCGAACATCATAAACGGCTGGGTGTGGGAGGGGGTGCTGTGTGCGGGAAGGGGCTCAGGGCAAGGGATTGGGGGGCAGAGGAGGGGGTGTGGGATGTATGAGGGGGCTCAGGGAAGGGGGTTGAGGTGCAAGAGGGGGCGGAGTGCGGCAGGGGGCTCAGGGCAGGGGTTCAGGAGGGGTGCAGTGTGCAGGAAGGGGCTCAGGGCAAGGGATTGGGACAGAGGAGGGTGTGGGATGTATGAGGGGGCTCAGGGAAGGGGCTTGGGGTACAGGAGGGGTGCGGAGTGCAGGAGGGGGCTCAGGGCAAGGGATTGGGGGCCAGGGTGTGGCAGGGGGCTTAGGACAGGGAGTTGGGATGCAGGAGAGGTGCGGCAGGGGGCTCAGGACAGGGAGTTGGGGTGCAGGAGGGGTACAGGGTGCAGGCAGGGGGCTCACGGCAGGGGGTTGGGGGCAGGAGGGGGCTCAGGGCAGGGGGTTGCGGGGCAAGGTGCAGGCAGGGGGCTCAGGGCAGGGAGTTGTGGGGCAGGGGTTGGGGGGCAAGGTGCAGGAAGGGGGCTCTGGACAGGGGGTTGGGAGCTCAGGGCAGGGGGTTGGGGTGAGAGGTGCAGTCAGGGGACTCAGGGCAGGGAGTTGGGATGCAGGAGGGGTACAGGGTGCAGGCAGGGGGTTCAGGGCAGCGGGTTGGGGGCAGGAGGGGGCTCAGGGCAGGGGGTTGCGGGGCAAGGTGCAGGCTGGGGGCTCAGGGCAGGGAGTTGTGGGGCAGGGGTTGGGGGGCAAGGTGCAGGAAGGGGGCTCAGGACAGGGGGTTGGGGAGAGAGATGCAGGCAGGGGGCTCAGGGCAGGGAGTTGGGATGCAGGAGGGGTACAGGGTGCAGGCAGGGGGTTCAGGGCAGGGGGTTGGGGTGAGAGGTGCAGGCAGGGGGCTCAGGGCAGGGGGTTGGGAGCTCAGGGCAGGGGGTTGGGGTGAGAGGTGCAGGCAGGGGGCTCAGGACAAGGGGTTGGGAGCTCAGGGCAGGGGGGTTGGGTGAGAGGTGCAGGCAGGGGGCTCAGGACAGGGAGTTGGGATGCAGGAGGGGTACAGGGTGCAGGCAGGGGGTTCAGGGCAGGGAGTTGGGGTGAGAGGTGCAGGCAGGGGGCTCAGGAGAGGGAGTTGGGGTGCAGGAGGGTAGGCTGTTTGCAGGCAGGCCCGGGGCTGGGGATCTGGGCTCCCCCGCCCTGGCAGGCAGGCTCGAGGGCCGGGCAGAGGGGGCCGGGCTGGGCGCTTGGGGCCAGGCCGGGCAGAGGCAGCCAGGGTGGATCGCAGGGCGCCGGGCTGCTCCCAGGGCTGGACTCAAGCCCGAGGGTGCCGGGCCGGAGTCCCCGAACAGCGCCGGGGAGCGGAGCTCGCAGCCGGGCTGCGGGAGGGGGCCTGTGGGCCGGGCTCGCCCCCTGCCCCGGGCCTGCTGGCTCCCAGGCCCCACTTAAGGTGGGCTGGGCTCAGGGGCGGCCTGACCCCCCGGGTGGTGCCCGGGCCCCTGGCCAGCGCGGGGAGCCGCAGGCGGGTTTGGGACCCTGGGCGCTGGAGGGGGGCAGCTGCCTTGGGGCGGGGAGCTGGGGCAGCACCCCCGCGGGCCACCTTAAGCGGCTGTGTTGGTGCTGCCGGGTGGGAGGCTGCCAGGGAGCACATGGGGCTGTTAAAGCAGCCAGCCCAGCCCTGGGGAGGGGGAGCCCGGCTCAACGGGGTGCAGGCCGGGGGCTCAGGGCAGGGAGAGGGGGTGCAGGAGAGGTTCGGGCTTACCCGCAGCGGCGCGCTCCCTGCCTGCCAGGGCCCCATGCCGGGCCGCTCCCGGGGGAGGGGAGGGGAGGGGCGGGGCAGCACAGGGCTCTGCACGCTGCCCTTGCCACGCCTCCAGGTACCTCCCCTGAAGCTCCCATTGGCCGCAGTTCCCCGTTCCCGGCCAATGGGAGCTTCGGGAGGCGGTGCCTAGAGCAACCCCTTACCCCCAGAGACATGCTGCCCTGATGGCTGCTTCGGAAAGCAGCGCGGGGCCTGCGGCACCACGGGGGGCAAATCCCGCGGGCCGGATGCAAAGCCCCGAGGGGCCAGATCCGGATCCGGCCCATGGGCATTAGGGTGTGTGCCCGGGCCCACCCCGTGCGCACGCCCATGGTAAGGACCTATAGTTTCCCAGGCTGAAAGTGAAGAGAGACCAATTTCTTTCATAAGAGACAAGCACTTCAGCCTCAGTGCTAGCAGGAGAATCCATGTGGAATGATGGGGTTTTCAAATCTAGGACAAACTCACAAAGAAGTTTAGAAATTTAAATACCAACATTTTTAGAAGTACTCATCAAAATCAAGTAATATTTTATACAGGATTTAAAATGAGATGCGGTGGAATTTTAAAAGCTGTTACTATTTATTCTATCTGTGCACTGTGACAATCGTTTCAGATCATTTTACGCCATTTGTAACAGGATCTTTAGGTCAGTCATTTATTTATTGTTCCTATTTATGTAATTACTGTAGGCATTTGTTTCTGATCAATAAATAATTATTTTATATAAAATGGCAACCTATAGCAATAATGAGTTGAATTAAATACCTATTGAACCAAAAAGAAAAAAGGAGAAGAGAAAAGCCCTGTAATTGTTCAGCCTTAAAACCCCAATTCCAGAGAGTACTTATGCACGTGACTAACTTAAAGTATGTGAGCCATCCCACTGCTGTTAGTGCTCCAATCAGGAACATGCTTAAATACATTGATGAATCAGTGTCCCAGTTCACAATAATTCCATATTAAAAATCATAGTTACTGAATGATAATTAGCCTTTCCATTCAAACAGACCCCACGCCACACCTGAACTCTGCCACCTTTTCCTATTCTACTTTTTACCAGGTTATTTTTCCCCAGAAAACCTTGGCCATTTGGATGTTTGGTGTAGTAGACGGTTGTATTGGAAGAGGCTAGATTGGTGCCCTTTCCCCCACTAAGCAAGAGTGCATGCATCCCTTAATACATATCAATTGTTAGTTTGTAATTAGCCTGTCCATACCCCATCCATCAGGTTTATGTGCATTCACATACCCTCTCCCCCCACCCAAATCAAATCAGGTTTGTATGTATCCAACACCTACGCACAATACACTTACTAGCACTGCCCCCACTATTAAGTTTGTGCTCGCATGCACTCTTATCAGCTTTGTGCCCCCACCGCCTGATCCCATTACCTTTGTGTGCACCCAGATCCAATTCATTCTTGGGCATACACCACAAACAAAATTACATGTGAATAATGAGAGCAGGAAGAGGCCATTTTGTATTAGGATTATCAAAGTTTCTCTTTGTCACCTCTAAAATGCAGCTCCCCATTTGGTGGAATACATCAATCAGTTACTACTGGAATGGGGATAGGAGAGGCGGAGCAGGGGTGGAGTCGGGCCAGGGCTGGGGGTAGAGGGGGCTTGAGCACCCACCAGCGCCACTAGAGTCTGCGCCTATGGGGGCTACCCCTTTTGCCCTCCCCCTACCGGCCTAAAATCAAGCTTGTGTGCTCATGGACTGCATGTTCCACCAACAGCCAGTTTTATGAGCACAGTGCGTCAAAATTGCAGTTGTAATGTGAATAATGACTAAAAGTTACCCTAAACCCAATAATTTAAAACGATTTGAAAAACAAAACAAAACTAGCCCTTAGACCAGACCTAGTGAGGATCTACCTCTCTACCAAATCTGGGTACGTAGACAGTATTCTGAAGAGTTGCTAGCACTGCCTAGGACAAATTTAAGCCAGACACTAAAACTGGAGATTTCTTATTTAAAAGTTTTTAAAAGAAGTCAAACAGCCACTACGTTAAATGTTCCAATAGTATAAAAACAAATTGGGTGTGAGTTCTCACAATGATTGTCAATCTCCCTTTAGAGAAAAAACAGGAACATATTCCCCACTGGCAATCCCTTTCATAATGCAACCGAAAATACGGAGTTGCTAATAGGAGCCTCTGTACATTCAAAGTCAACAGATGGCGCCACTGCAGAAGCCTTTGCTTGTCTTTCCTCTGGGGTTCTAAAACAGTTCTGATGTGGGCCTAATCTTACAAAAATTGTTCTATGGACCATTTCCTCACCTCTTCGAGATCAGGTAACGCCTTCGTGGCAGGTACAGCAAATGCTTCCAAAGAAAAGTAGTACTAGGAACATATTGACAGTAATTTCAGTACTAGGAACGTGAGATCTGCCTGCTCACTGAAGACCACCATCAGGTCCTCCATGTGCCACCACCGATACATAAACCTCAACTTGGGACCTGCTGGTTTAGAGGCACGTACAAGGAGTTAACTCTTACAACAAATGCCTATCCTTTCTTATGGTGCAGGTTTTTTTCAGTAGCTGTGCCTATCGGTAGTAGGAGTTCTTTCCTGCTCAAGTCTCTCTGCCTTCTTTCATTCCTTGGTGGAGTGGAAACCTACAGGTTATATTGACAAAACACAATTACATTAAAATGAGAGCAAAAAACAACAACCAAAAACAATAGACTGTATAAACAAGTCAAGGATTATAAACAGATTGGTTCACAACCTCCAAGATGTATCCCCCTCTCTGGTGGTACATGGCAGTAACAGAGCATGTGGGAGCCATACACGTTCTTCTTCAAAGTCTAACTAAATCATTACCCCTATGGTGCAGAGGGGAACCTCCCGCCAATCATTCCATCACACTGTTTTTAAGCTGGGCTACATATAACAAATGAATTCATTTCCTTAAGAAGCCATTGGGCGATTTCTATCATCTAGGATTTTAGGCCTTCCTGTGGGAAAGCCAACCTTAGGGGAATAAAAAGGGAGGAATACGCTACTACTAGATCCCCACTTAAGCTCGCCTTTATCCTACCATTGGTAGGCAGGAGGAAATAGTGACAGGTTTGTCTCCAGCTTTCATCCTAGAAAGAGATGAGGCTCTGGTTTCTGTACAGAACACAAGGTGTTTCCACACAACGTAATTTTTGTGCCACTGATATTGCAAGCTACGCCCACTAGAGCTGTACTAGCACTGTCCCAGCCCAATGTGTGCATGCTCGCTAAAGGCCCCCCACGTGGATCATAACTGTACGAAGAACAACCCAAGAGAAGTATGTGCAAAAGCATCTTACTCCAGGCACCTCATCTCACTTCCATGTGGCACAAGTAAGAGTCCCGTGCAGATGGCTCTATCCCTGCACGAATCCTCTGCAGCAGGCTCTGAGCAATTTGTAACTAACTTTCCTCAAGCAAGAGACTAGCCGTTTGCATATATGCTGCAGGGGAGCTGGAACTAGGGGCACTGGGGTGCCCAGCATGAAGTGATATTAGCAAGCGAATGCACGGTTTCCATCATACATGGGGTTTACAGTGTTGTTCAATGGCTTTCAGCATCCCCACTATAAAAATTGTTCCAGACCCCTGAATTGCTGTTACCATAGGTGCCAACCCCTTGGGGGCTCCAGGGCTGGAGCGCCAACTGAAAAAAATTAGTGGGTGCTTAGCACCCACCGGCAGCCAGCTCCCTCCCTCCCTCCCAGTGCCTCCCACCCGCCACAATCAGCTGTTCCACGGCGTGCAGGAGGCGCTGGGAGGCAGAAAGAGGAGCAGGGATGAGGCACACTTGGAGGAGGGGACAGAAGGGGGTCAGACGAGGTGAGGAGGGGGTGGGGTGGGAAAAGGCAGGGCGGGGGTTGGGGAAGGGGTGAGGGCAGGACCTGGGGAGCAGCGGGGGCGGCAAGAGGCGGGGCGGGGGTGGGAGCTTAGGGGATGGGGGCGGGTGGGGCCGTGGGCAGAGTGGGGGGGGGTTGAGTAGCTGTTACTGTACAGGTTTCCTGAAAAAGGTGATTTGGCTCCCCTCCCATT